>NC_092595.1:2807500-3113333 GCF_047663525.1 Anas platyrhynchos | reverse complement strand
ACAACACAGAAGAACTTAAAAACTTTTACTACATGTACTGAGTTCACCCAAGATTAACCTTAGTGCAGGAGGAGTTTATCACTATCATAGGACGTACAGGCAATGCCATGGTAACAAGAATCTAGCAAAGGATAACTAGGGATGCTGATAGACATCATTGTGCACATGATTTAATTCTAAGACCATTTAATCTATGCTTTCATATCTGTTATGTTTTCAGGCCTACTTTGTAGTGAATTATAATTTTGGAAACTCTAGTTTTAAAGGGATCGTGAGATACTTGTGACTGGGAGTCACACTGGGTGATTGAAAACAATCCCACACAGGTTAATGAAATGTTTAAATTTAAAATTAATATTTGGTAGCAAGAAGTGCTGTACAGTCTGCTCTGTACTTTTTTGACAAAAAAAAAAAAAAAAAAAAAAAAAGTCATGTGAACCTTGAAGCTATTATTTTCTGTTGTAGCATCGTGTTTTAAAATTTGAGATGTGTTTGGGGTTTCAGCTCTTCAGTATTGTATATAAATTTAGTAATAAGGTTGTACAAACTGAGTAATAAAGTTGACCAAGATAACATATTTGATGTACAAACACTTTCTAACAAAATATCAGTAACATTTTCCCTGATGTATTATTGCATTATTAATGTATATTTTCTCATACCTAATGAATACTTCCTGATTTTTTTTCTTTGTTGCTGTTGTTGTTTGTTTGTTTTTGTTTGATTGTTTGTTTAGAGCTCAACATGGTATCTAGGAGAGCTTTTATCAGCTAAAATGGCACTTATTATGTAGGTAACATTTATAACATTCTGTATGTAATTTTTATCATTTTGTTCACAGTATGTTGGTAAGAGTTAATTCAGTTCAATTAAAAGCCAAAACAGAAATAGCTAATAAAACATTGACAGTAAAATATATGAGTTTCTGTCTATAAAGAAAAAGCTGAATGAGGAACCAAATGCCTAAAAATAGGTTTAAATTTTTGAATGGTATTGAATTATTGAATTGCGTTCTAGTGGTGTAGACTAAATAATGGATTCACTAGATTCAGCCCTAAAGGATTTACCAGAAGATCAGATAAATATAGTTAGAGACGTGAGTGAAAATATAAAAATGTCATCAAGAACTTTCAAAGAAAATCTTGTTTTTAAAAGCAGACTAACTGGAGACAAGCTGAAAGAAAGAGATGGATATTGGCTGCTTAATTAGATAAAGCCAGTACCTTAATTTTAATGAACTTTCAGGAAATACAAGTGGCATTAAAGACCACAGCAATTTGCATCAACAAGTTCCTAATGGGTCTGATAGATAATATTGCCTTTAGCTAGAAAACATCTACAATAAGAGCTACTTAGCATTCCCCTTGTATAGAAACACATTCCAAACATTTCTGGCCAATTTATTTTAAATACTTTGTCTGTGTTTTCAAAATCTTCACACTTACACTGCAGAATGGGCAGGATTAATCAGTGCTGATAAGCCTAATTGAGGGCAGTTAGAGATGTGAACGTGAATATATAGAAAGCTGCCTTTTAATGATCCCTTTGTAATTATCAAAGGAGAGTTCCCATTACTTCTTGGCAAACTGAAACAAATCAAAGACTCTGCTTATTAACAACCTGTGCAGAAACCAAAGGTGTAAGCTGCTACCATATCTTATGGAGCAAAAGCTTAGCAATGAGAGGAAAATGCAGACCTTTGGAAATTTTGGAACAATATAAAAATGTATTTCAAAGCTATTAATAATTTTTCAAGCATGATCAGGAAAGATTTATAAGTTGGCGAGTTTATTGCAAAGGAACACCATTCCTGGACTTCAGCTGTAGAGGAAGAAAAATGTGTTTTGTTTCTACTGGTTAAACTCATCAGAACAAGCTGTATACTTCTGAACCTGCAAAATCTGCTGCAAGCTTCCTTAACTCATCATTTGGCCAGATGTCTATTAGTGACTAGACTGCAGATGGCAGCAAGGGGGGAGGGGGAGTGACAGTCATTTGCCATCTTCCCAGATGTTGGGAACAGGAGAGGACATTCCAGAGGACAAGAAGACATTCCCAATGGCCAATTCTCCCTTTCTCCTTCTGGCACAGCTGGTGCCACAGGTGTGCCTGGGCCATGGGCATTTCTAACATTGTCACAGCAATTTTCACTCAGCTATTAGGGAATTAGTTGGAAACTACAATTTGCTGTCATATTAAAGGTGGCCTGTGGAATCACTCCATGTCAAACAAGAGCTTTGGAACTGCATGTGGTCCCCACAGGCATGGAAGTAGACGGTGTAGATGGGGAATGGAAAGAGAAAATGAAGAAAAAATAGAAAAAGAAGAAAACATAATGGCTAGCCATGAAGAGTCTGGGAAATAAAATAACATGAGGGAATGAATAACTGTGAATGCTTGATGAATGTCAGCTGACACCACACTTGATAAGTATCTTAAAGAAAATGTCTTCTGTATAACGTGCCACTATGCATTAATGCTACCACGCTTTATTAGCTGCCAGTTTGGGGTCATTTCCTTTTGAAATGCTGCTCAGGTGTTATTCCTGAGCCTACATGGAAACTACCAGTGAGTGCTGCAGGGGCAGATGTGCCTCCTGAGCTCAGTTTTGGTGGATGCGCTGTGAGGTTCTCCACCCAGGTCCAAAAATGCTTTCATGTGGCGTCACTCACAGCTCATATAAGCTCAGAAAGCTTTCAGGTGTGAGTTTGAAAAGTTAACTTTAGAAAGTGACAGCTTGCCCTTTTCGTTATCACTCTAGACCTTATACAAATATCTCTCACCAGCTTTTTATTATTATTATTATTGTTATTTACACAGGTACATTTGGAAATGTTCATCAGCTCAATTTTAGTCTTCTGAAATGACTTTGTTGCAATGCCTATAAATGGCTATTGCAGATAGCTATGCATCATTTCAGGAATTAATTGCTTATTAAACTCTTGGTTTGGGGTGGAAATGTATGGAAGATTTCTGCAAAGGCTGATGTTTCTGATATTAGCTGACTGCTTACTGTTAGAAAATTGAGAGCAATTATTTCAAATTAGAATCCACTGAGCCAACTCTTGCATGCCCAGATACGCACCAAGTAACAGCTCTTAAAGGTCCACAAAGTGCATTTAACCATCACCGTGTTGTCGTGCCTGTACATAGAATGCACACAAGTTTCTACCTGTTCAAAGATACTCAGAAATATACTTTCTCTGAAAGGAGTATAAACAGTGTCTGTCATATGTCACTGTGCATGAAGCAGGAGAAAAAAAAAAAAAAAAAAAAAAAAAAGCATGCATTTATTGATAACAAAAAGCTTTATTATGTTATTAGGTACACAAATTGGAACTTGAAAAAAAAAAAAAAAAAAAAAAAAAAAAGAAAAACAAAGATTTAATTCAGCCACAAATGGTTAACTTTGGAGAATTAATGTAATTCTTGAGTCTTGGGCAAGGAATAAGACCCTGAACTGAAAGACTAGGTCTGCATGGAGGATACAACCCTGCAAAGAACTTCCCAAAGAAGTACAGCCTGTTGTCTTGCTCCCCAGTGGTCAGGCACTGCTGCAGTTGCTCCCTTTGCTGCCAACACCAGCACACCTGGGTGCGAGCAGTAGTGGCTTCTGAGGACATGCAGGGCTTCTGCATCTCACAGCACAGCGTTTCCTTGGCAATGTCTCGGGACTTTCTCTCTGGAGCTTTTTTTTTGATAAACAGCGATAAATAAATATAGTTTTGCATGTCAGTGAATTGGTGATGTATTTCAACACCTACATCACTTCTTATTAGACCTACTCATTCTCAGTGCTTGTTTATCCTGGTGGAAATCTAATAAAAGACTTTCTCATTCTTTTTAATATCTTCTGTAACAATTACTGTCTATCCGCCCTTGGTGATTATTTCACATATTCTCATACATGGTCCAAATATTACCTTTCAGAGCTGGATATTTAGAGGCAGTTCAGGATATAAATTGTATAGGTAATGTAGCTCTTTTAATTGCATATTTTTCTGAATTTAGATTAAGCTAAATAATGGGATGTCATCCATTTCAAATTCAAATTAGGGTAACTTATTCCACCAACAAGTGAACTTTGTCTTCATAATCTAGCTCAGCAAGTAAGCATGATGTAACATAGAAAGTAGTAACTGAGAGTGCTTTAACTAATGAATACACCATAAGAAATGCAGCTCCATGTTTGACAGCTAGACCACTGAATTTTTATTTTTATTAATTGGGAGACCCTTACAATAACCTCTGTTAATCAGTGCCTAAGCAGCTCACAGCACACTGTCAAGAGAACCCTTACAAATGAGAATGCTGCACTCCCCTGTAAAGATATGAATGTGAAAGTGTGTTGTAGTCCAGTATTGGTTGAATTTTGCAGAATTAAAACCAGGCCACAACATTTTCAGTGCACAAAGTGAATTTATAGAATTTCATAACAAGTTTCTATTCCACATAGCAATGTTTCCTCCTTTCTCATAGTAAATTTTATAAAGGCAATTGTACCAAGAACAATTTGGGGTATTTGGAAAATCTCATTTTATGAAATACATGTAAAAAAGATGTGTTCCATCCAATCCAATAGTCATTTTGTAGAATTGCAGTCCCCCATTTCCTTTATCACTCTTTAACAGGCTGCCAGGAATGGGAATCTGAGTGCTCCTGTCCTTGAGCAATTTTAATTGAAGATGCTCTGAAGGGGTGAACTGTGCTGACACATACTCTGCATCGGGGTCCTCTCCGGTCACTGGCAATTACAATTCCCTCTGAAATGTTCTGTAACACTCTCCATCCAAGCATGTTAAACCACTTTGCACATATCATATACTGACTAACTAATGAGGGCATCTTCAGAGATTTGTAAATATGATCTTTAGGTTATCGTTCAGGAAACTGAGGCACAGAGAAGTGAAACCCCTGCAGAGAGGACCCAGCTTGCCATCACACGATAATGAGGAAGGAACTCTGGTGTCCAGCTCCCACCACAGCTGTGTGCATACAAGACAGCAACCTATTCCTTACCACAGCAACACATCATCAGCATCATTTTACTACTACTTTTTTTTTTTTTCTTTCCTTAAAAAAGGCTGTATTACGGAGGTTTGAATGTCATCATGATAAAAATTTGTTTAAACACTGTTGAATGTTTGACAAATCCACAAAACGAAGGAAATTCAGACTTAAGGCTGAAAATCCAGACTGACACTCCAGCCTTACCAATACTGCTACAAACCTCCTTGCTTTTGTGCTTGAAAGACAGACCTCTTACTTTAGTAAATGCTGTTTTTTGTAGTTAAATTATAGTAACAAGTGCTCCAGTTTCACTAAACCCCACTACCTACAAGATTTGGATTACTCAGATGTAACCTAAATCTTTTCTGCTGGTGGTGTGTTCATTTGAAGATAAGTAACAGGGTAAGTAGGCTAATATTGGATCGGAATCTCCTATGGATAATTCAGCACATCTCTAATTTTATTGCGACTATTTCTCTAGTTAAATTTAGATGAAAGAGGAAGACGTTTATTTCCTGCCTGCTTGTTGCTTCCCCCTCCTCCACAAGGTATTGAGAATTCTGTTGTATAAACTCATACATGCAGAGAAGTTACAAGTGGCAACCACAGCACCGTATTAATTTCCACCATATTTCCAGTGAATTTGATTATCCTATGGATGATACTGGCCCACAATAATTAAGGTACCAGTACTGTAACTTAAGCTTGGTCTTCAAACTCACCTTGCTGCAGATACGGATCCAAAACATATTATTTGTTTACTGTGATTTTAATAATGTTTTGAACATTCAGATCCTACAAACATCAGTCTTCAAGTGGAGAAAGCTCAACTCCAGCCTTTTCTGGCAGTGGAAAATTGCTCACTATATTCACACACAACCAACCCTATAAGACAGCACCTGAACTAGCCATGAAATTTATCACATTAGTAGACTTTAAGGCATCTAGAATTTTTCCATGAGAAAAGAAGAGGTCCCATTTTTGCGCCTTCTGGAAGTTTTAAAATACTGAGCTTTTCCTCTTAACTCCTCTGCCTTTGATTTCTAGAAAAAGAAAAAAAAAAGGAGAAAAAAAAGACAGATTGTTTCTCTTGATGAGAGTGAATAAAGAGGGTGCTGCTATATCCTTTTCCCTTTTGGTTTCATCCAGCAATATGAACAGAATATGGGGAGGGAAAAAAAAAAAAAAAAAAAGGAAGGTTTGAGTAGGTCTGAGATGGAAAAGAGGCATAGGAATTGTGAACAAACAGTTCACCCACTATATAGCTTTCTGGCTAGAGCTTTATTGGTTTGAACCTTCCCTTTGGCACAGATCTTACCAGAGTTTGTGAATATTTGTCACCTACATTTTCTAGGGAAAAAGACCGGTGGGGGGTGAAGGCTGACAACACAGATGAAAATACTGGAACAACTTTAAAGCACAATAAAAGCCTTACAATGCAGCAGATGAATTAGGAAAAAATTTGTGCGTACTAGCCTATCCTAACAAAATATAAATTAGAAAGGACTCATAGTGAGGATTTATGTCTGTCAACATGGAACTTAATGAAAAGCAAATCTTGCTTTATGTAAGACTCCTTAATGCTGGAAACCAAATCCCCGGCTTGGTTACAAGAGTGTAAATACAAACTAACTCCACTGTGCTTGATGATCCTGTGGTAGATTTCCAGTTTGCTCTTGAGTCCAATAATTTATAGTAGAGGTGGATCCAGCTGTCAGTTAGCAATTTGCCTAGAACGAGAACAATATGTTCACATAAGCATAAAGATGTCCTAAACTTACATATTGCCACTCAGCTATTATTCATTAATGCTTTCCTCAATGATATTCATTTATAAGTCTAGCACCTTACTTTTTATGCTGGAGGCATTTGCCTACAAAGTCATTTTAATATTCAAGCTACAAAGGTGTTTGCTGTCTTTGACTCAGTTGACATTTACTTCCGAGAAACTGAACTAAAGTGGCTGGTAATTTCTATAAGAGGTGTTGGCATTAATTTTCTTGCTGTTATGCCTTGTTGCTCCAGAAGATGTTTGTAGATGCCAACATTGCCTAATTTTTTCCACTTTTACTTATGTTTGACAGGTTACTTATTGCTTATTGACTGTAGGAGGTTTATTGTGCAATTTCGCTTCCTCAGCCTTAGTATTCCAGAAAAAAAGACTTTATTTGTCTCATGACAGGATGTTTATCTGACACTAAGTCCTTTTGTTACAAGTAAAACTTTCAAATAAATTATTATAACCTCCACTACTTAACTATTAGCAACCTGTGTACACTTTCATTTCTGATTATATAGAAAGAAGAAAATGTGATAATTTGCTGAGTGCCACAGAACTGTCTAAATAATGTTGTACCCTTCTTATCTCTTATTCCTGTACTCTCAGATGAGGGAAATTACATATCGTTCATAGAAAAAAAAAAAAATCTATACTCATGAGTGTGAGGATTAACAAGATATATTTTATACTTGTATTACATATTTAAAACAGAAAATGATGAGTACCTTATGGCAAGTATATTTTCTAAGGTCATAGTCTGGCAGCTGAACAAGAAATAAAATTATAATGATTGGAGACAAACAGTAATTGCAAAGACAAATATTCATAAATGTGTTAAGATCGAGCTAAAGGCTTGGGTCAGTAATTATCTTTGCTTAATATTGTTCAGTGTTAATACCCTGTTGTATTACTCATATAGACAGATATTAACACACAATTCCTTTCAGATTTATGGATCCAGACTATAAACAGAGCTGCTTCATCTGACTCGAGAGAAACTTACTTTTTGGAAGTCTGACCATGGTCTGTTTGAATAAAATGGCACGATGTGGAAAAGTTGGGAAAGACCTGATATCTTCATGATGTTTTTCTTCTTTAAACTCCCACTTCACATCTTTTGATTCTTGCCAATAACTAGCACCGAATATCTTACAGAGGAATCATCTACAGAAGGAAAAAAAATAATCTGAAAAGTCATTTCAGCCAAAACACTCTATCCCTTTCATGAGAATGATTTGGAGGTTTATATCCACAACCCTGATAATCTCATTATCTCAATGGCCATACTGGTCTCAAGCCTTCCTGTACAAAAGTCACAGTATATTTTGGAAATTATTCTTTCTGCCAAGCCACCTTTGCAAGCACACATTTCATTTTTTGCTGTAAGAAGCAACTGAAGAAGCTCAGGCCTAGCCAAGGTTGTGTTTTGCCTCAGTTTGAGGAGAGTGGAGCTTGCCCAGCTCTGGAAATGCCAAAGGAATTTGTATAAAGACTGTAAAGCGCAAGCAAAACTGGGACATGATAATACCATACCTTTGTGATCTTAAAACTGTGGCTGTGTGCATGTAGATAGGGAATATAGGCACTGCCCCTGAAGAGAGTCAGTTTTGTTTTTAATGCCCAGCATTAGCAGACAAAAATAGAAAGTAGATAACGTTGGATCATCTGAAAACACTCCCAGATGCATGCTTTTGGCAGGTAATTGCATTTTCTTGCAACATGATAAAGAAAATCAATGAATTGAATACAGAAAGTGTGAAATGAGTATCTGTGTCTTAGTATTCACAAGAAAGTCAGCAGAATCTTGGTCAGCAGAACCTATTCATGTCTTGTCAACATACAGGCTGCATGCCTCTCTAGGGAGGGGAAAAATGCCATCCAAAATTGAAATATGCAATAAAATTATGAGAGTCCCATAATCTGTTCATCTCTTTCCGAAATTCAGTTTACACACATACTATACTTTGAAAAACAGAAGAGAGCAGAAGAACAAGTTGCTGATTTGAAAAGGCAGAGAAACGAGTTCTACAATTGCAAAAGATGAGGTTGATATGGATATAGAGTCTTGACTTCATGAACTTCAGATTTTTTCAAACACTTATCCTAATCCAAGCATCCATCACCTGACTCCACATCAGCTGGGCCACTGGAACAAAAGTCCTCCATTTGTGCAGTCACAGTCCAGTCCAGCGTGGTGGTTTAGAGACATACGGGGTTGCACACTCACAACTTGCACACAGGCTCCCCGGTGCCAAGACGTACTTACCAGCTTCCCAGCTGCAACTGCTGCTGAGCCCCTCTGCTAGGAAGGTACTTCTTGGTTCACAGTGATATTGTGTAATAAGGGAGTTTATTTGGCTATCGGCAGCATTTTTGTGATGGGTTTTGGGTTTTCTTCTGTGCTGATAAAAATGGAATTAGCAGGTATTAGCAACTAAATTAGTTAGTAGGCATTAACAACAAAAGGAGTTGTTCAGGCTCACTGAAGCAGACATAATTCTAGTTACAGGTAAAAGATTTTTTTCTTCAATACATTGTTTATTTGCCTTACTTTTTATGTATTATCTCTTAAGAAATTAATTCCTCTTAACCACAGCCCAGCGAACTTTGAAAGTCTATTTGCCACTGCCTTAGACTATTGCTCGTGGAGAAGAAACCCTTGCTATCTTCTCATTTACTCTCAGACAATGTGTCTGTAATCCCCAGAGGGTTTCTAATTCAACCTCAAGAACAGCATAATTTCAAATGTCTCTAGAGAAAATGGAGTTACAGAACACCAGCTGCAGAAAAGTATATGTTCAGGCTCTTCACACCTGTGTAATTAGTGCTCTGCTGAATTCGTTACAAATTATGAAAAACAATGATCTTATATATCACAGGATGTGGCAATGGCAGTTTCTTACATTAGCATAGAACGTATTTTTCACCAAAACTTTATTTTGATCTTATATTTATTTGTTTAAATGTTCTCACCAGATAAACCAGTGTTCAAACAGTCCCTGTTTGGAACACAAAAACACATGGAACACCTCTTAAATTCAAGACTATAGGTAGATTAACTTACTTGGTTGCAGTATTTCTTCAAGCCTTCTATAGAATATAACATTAATGAAAGTGAGACCACCTTAAAATTAAATGAACTGTCATGCAACTGTAAACTGGGAATGACTAGTTCAGATTTTTCCTTCAAGCTTTTAAGCATCCCTACTAATAGCTAAAACATTTCTGAAACAGTTTGACCTTTAAATTCTATTTGAAAAATGTTTCTTTTCTTTTGGGAAACTGCCTCCACTGAATCATTTCCAAGCCTCTAGGCAACTTTCAGTATCAAATAGAGAGTTGTTACAACTATTTCTAAGATAATTTTGGAAGTGAACAATGAGAGAAAATTAGTCTTAATGTCCAAAAAGAATGGTAAAAAATATACAGAAACTGTCTTTGTAATGTCTATTTCATAATCCAAATATAAGTAATTTGATACAGACCTCCAGCTTTGTATGATTTCTGTTATGGAAACTAACATATTTCAATAGTAAGGTCTTTTTAGTTCCGAGCCCTAACTAATTGGGTTATGAACCCCCAGAGAGACTATTAATTTTATTTTATTTTATTTTTTCTGGTATTTGCATTTCAGCTACGGTACTCGTGGAAATATTTGTCTAAGCTAGCTGAGAATAATGATTAAAATAGACAGAATGTTCATGAATGTTCATCATCTATATATGTCTCATAAGACAAACAGATTAAATGTCAAATTTTAATATGTGTTTTCTTTGCAGCACAGTACCTTTGATACAAACTAATAAAATTATATGACAATTCAGTGAATTATTATAATAGCAAATTGATAAATTTATTATTTGCTACTCTTAAACAGGTAACAATGAAAATTTGAGCTGCTGTCAGAGTTAATGAGATTTCTATAACTAGGTCTGGCTATGGTGAAAGTGGACTCTATTAAATGAGTAACAGTCTAGAAGCTTGCTATGCAAAATGCCATCTTATGTCACTTGAATCGACATACATGTACTATGAAGATAAAGAATGCATTTTTGCAGTTTCATGTTTGAACTCTACAGTTAGGAGTGCTGTACATATGGGTAATGGATAACCTCAATTACCTGGTTGTGATCTGAAACACTAATAACAATGACAACTCGAACCTGGTAGACTGGAATATCTAAATTGGAGAGAACCATCAAAAAAGTTTGCCTCAACAAAAGTGGACAAATAAAATAATAAATAAATGAATAAACAAGTGAATAAGTAGCATTACGAAGCAAAGCACGCTGACAGAAAAAGGTTTTTTTTTTTTTTTTTTTTTTAAAGAAAACAAAAGAGCCAGCACCATTTAATGGACAGAGACCTTAAATGTCTGTGAGGAACATCAGATGATGAGCCAAGCCATATTCACATGTGACTTCTCTGTTCTTAAGCAGAGTCAACACTGGAAATTAAACTCTAGGATTTGTTAAATTGTTCAAATACACAGGCCCATTGGAATTTGCCTGAATAACTTCTCAACAGGTAATTTCATTATCCGAATGTCTGTATTAGATTTTATCACGTAACATGATATACACATGCTTTCTATTCATTTTAGACCAGTTTTGAATATTGTTTATATTTACCTATTTTGGTGTATTCAGTTTGCTTCAGCTCTTGCTTCCATGGATGAAATTATGAATAAGCTATTAAAAATATGATCAGAAACTGTCTTTATCACACATTCACCCAATAAAGGTTCCTCACTGTGGCAATTTCCAGTCTCTACACAGAAATTTTTTGAGAATGTTACTCTGTTCCAGGTGTTTACTAATTTTAAATAAATTTAGTATCTGTTTAATAAAGCAAAACCAGCAATATCCAATGACAGCCTTGGTTGATCTAAAAGACAGACCTCCGTAAACCTTGTTAGCTTCTCTCCTAGGAAATCTAGGAGTTGGCACCCGCTCTAGGAGCAGCTGTTCTCACAAGTCTTACAGATGGCTGCAGAAAAGAAATCAAATCCCCGCTGCACTCAGACCTTTAATGAAAACTGTAGAAAATCCTGAACCAGTTGAAATCATCTCCAGGACCAGACTTGCCTTTTGTACAGACACGAAGCCTCAAAGAGGGGCCGGATCCTGCACGTGCCAGCTGAGCGCCTCACCAGGTGCACCCTGACTGCGGGAGCACTGCCGAGACCGACCCTCCTGGGAGCCATAGCACTCATCTCGCCATCACACCTGTGTATAACAGCAACAGCTATATAAATGTTTCATATCTCTACATCAGCATGAAAATATATAGATAAAACACTACCTATATGTTTATATAAAAACTACTCTACGAGTTATATAGAAAGAGCTATTCCCACTACTCTGAGCATACACACGGAGCTTAAATGACTAAAAATAGGAGACTTAACAAGGAACGCTGGTTTAAAAAAAGAACAGTAAAATGCTTTGATGAGGTAGCAGCATGTTGGGTAGATAAGCGCAAGCCTGAAACACTGTTGAAAGTTAAATGATGTTAAGGGCAGTGTGGCACGTGGAAGTTTTGCAGTGCAATTTTCAGTGGCATAATGCAAGAGATGTTGGTCTCATAATATCATCAAGGTCTGAAAGCATTTTGCATGCACTATAACTTCAGAAAGAGGCTGATTTATAGGGTCTCTGTGATGTATCTGAATGTCAAAAATACATAATTTATGAATTCATCTGTTTAGAGATCTATTCTTTTCCAGATTATGTATACTAAAATGACTATATTCCATGTAATTCTGCTCAATTTCTAGCAGATTACTCATTTGAAAAGAGCTGAGAAAATAAGTGTTTGCTATTCGTTTTGCACACAGAACAGATGTCTACAATGTGCTTTTGCACATCCTAACATGAAAATTTGGATTTGTCATCAATGATTGATCATCTCAGTGCTGCTCTCCAAATATGCCTTTGTTACTTCTGCTTGTTGCCTTTTTTTTTTTTAAATAGTGGCCTTGAAACTTTTAAACCTTTATCAGGTGAACTAATTAGTGTAATGGTGCATGCCACAAGAAAAAAAAAAAAAAAAAAAAAAAAAAAACACAGTTCTTGCAGGAGTTCAGATGAAAAAAATGAAAACTCAGCCTCAGACATCATAGGCCCCTTGCCTGTCTGCTTGACACTAATATAAACCCTAAAAAATTATACAGTGGGATGAGAAATGTAGTAGATAAAGGTAGAAGCATAAATAAAATATGAATGCTAAACAGACACAGTTATTATACCATGAGAGAATAATAGTATATAAGAAAGTGCTCAGGCAAGGAGAAAGCTGCATTACCACATCCACTTCAGTGCTGAGGGGGAGGAACACATCCTGCTGCCCTGCCTCAGAGGGTCTCTTCGTGCCTTAAAGCCACTGTCAGAGGAAAAAAGTCATTTCACCCCTTCCTTATTAACACCTGGGACTGGCTAGCTGAGCCATGAATCACAGCATGGTAGCAGGAGGTAGATTTCTGATATGGTTTTCTAAGCCCATGTGCCTAACACCCATATTATGTTATTTTTTTCTAGAAATATTGTGCTGTGTTTTTCTTACAAATTGTCTATAATAGTCAAGAGAAAAAAAAAAAAAAGTCTTTTTTGATCTTTTTACCCATCTTACACATCCTTATAAAGCTTCTTACTACCTTGTCTAAATTCTTCCTGAATCTCCATTATGCTCCTGTTGGGAAAGTGCATATTCAAGTAGTAATATTTGGATTTGTTTTTGTTTTTTTTTTTAAGTAATGTTTGTGGGTTTAGTGCTGAATCTATGAAAAAGAAGATCCTACATTTAAATCTGAGAAGTATCTCGCTGAACTGGCACAATGTATGTTTTTCTTTAAGCAGCTATAGCATACGGTTACCTAAAACAACCATTGTAAATCACAGTCCCCAGCAGGGAACACAATCGTTACTTTATGCTCTGAAAATGGATTAAAATACACAAACACAGCTGAATTTTAAAGGGTTGGTCAACATGATATTGGGCTCAGAGTCAAATTGGCTCCTAAAGCAGACAACTCAGGTTCTTTTTATCTTCAGAGAATTTATGTGCACATAATACCATTAGAGGATCCTATATCCAACACCCAGCCCCATGGAAATGCAGAATTCTCTTGTTTCAATCCAACACACTTGATTATTTCAAAATTTCACCAGGGAAAGTGGAGATTGTTTTGTAAACCAAAGAATGCATTACCTCGTTTCCCATTACAAGCACCCAACAGCAAGGAGTTTTCCTGCAGTTTAAGCAGGAGTCGTACATTTGCCCAAGGCAAATCCAGACAGCTGTGTATCAGTGAAGCTCCTGGCATTCCTCTGCTGGGTCCCAGGCTTTCTTGCAGTGTCCAGGCACAAGACCTCAGCACAGGCAAGGGATAAATCATTGCCTATGCTTAAGGCAAGGCTATAGCCATCTCACTGCTATTGCTCACTAGAAAAATATGGGCAAGAGATTAAATACAACCTCTTCTTTATTTTTGTCATTAGTAGACAACTCTCTTTTTTTCTTATGCTTGCAAGTTTTCTTCTTCTAGGTATTAAATAACATAGTTAATACAGAACTTCAGATTTCCATTGGAAACTATTTAAACACCTCCCATATGGCAGTATTGCTTACACAAATGATATTCAGATACTCAGAAGTATTCTACTTCTGTACAGACTTCTTGAAGTAGTGGCATATACAAATGTATTTAATTGAGCCTTTACAAGATCATTAAACTGTCTTACAATTATCAGTTTGTGGATGTTGCTTTGGTTGCATGCTTTTTTTTTTCCCCCCAGTAATTTGCATAATCATAATAAATATATGTGGAATTGTTTGAGCCAAAGTACTGTCCTCAGTTATAAAGAGCATGTTACTGCCATCTGGGTGCAGGAGATATATTGCAAGGTATGCCAGTAGTTTTTATAGAAAGCCTAACATATGGAGGATTTTTTTTTTTTCCTGTGTGCACCCACTGCAGATATTTCATCCAGTTGTTGCTTACAGGGTTAAATCAGCAATAAACTTGGTGATAAACACTACACCTCTCATCTTCAGGAATTAGAAATGAAAGAAGGACATTAAGCAATATAGAGTGCTTGTATCAAATTTTGCATTATTCAATCAAACTGGCAATTGGAGAGGTGCACTGTAGGGTTTAAAGCTAATAGGCCTGAGTGGAAGAGGAAAACAATCTTATTACTGGAAGGTCCCATCATATTTTGCCCACTTACCTTATTCCTCTCTTGGAAATGAGACGAGAATTTGTTACATTTTGACAAATAAATGCTCTTCATTGTTTAAAGCAATACTTTCCTTACAAAAATGGGCCATGTTTGTCTGTACAATGCAATTTCACATTTCATTTCTTATCGTAAAGTTTCATATACATGTATATATTTGCATACATATAAATGTGCTAAAATTATACAGAAACAAATTTAATGACTGCTCATAAAAAAAAAAAAAAAAAAAAAAAGACCATAACAGATCTTATTACAAAACAAAGGTGGTAATGTCTCAGATGGAATAGCCTATCTAGCCAAGTGGCTGATAGATATCAATGAAAAAAATGGAAAATAACCTTATCATGAAGCTTTCATACAATAGTCTTCCAGCCTCTGGCAGCTTGTGGGTCAGACTCCCTGAAAAAGCTATATCTAATAGCAACAGGCAGGTGTTACTGATTACAAGTCAAAAAAAAAAATAATGATTTTTGTTGATGAGGCTTTTAGTTTGTATGGGTAATTTACCTATATACAATTTATTTATTTATTTTAAAGAAATGTGCACAGAAAAAAATATCAGGGTAGAATTTAGGCTAAATGCCATCTCAAAGTATGAAGCAATAGCTCAGGTGAAGCAGAAAAGTTTTCACCTGGGCAGACTGAAACAACCTGAGATATTCGAAGGCAACTACAACCTCCCTGATTCTGCATAAAAGCTGTTGTTGGGTAGGGTCAAGGCACACATAACAGCAGGGTTCCCTTCCACAGAATTTACTGCCCTTTTACTGCTGTGAGCACTTTCTATGCCCAAGGAGCTTAAACCCAGTGGGACTTGGCATTATTTCTTTGAAATTTCTCCCTCTGCATTTACAGACATAAGGCACTATCAGTGGCCAGAAAGATCTGTGTCAGGGTCCTGTTATAATTTTTGTATTATGATAGTTATTGTGCAACTATTTTTAGTTTCAAATTTGTCACAGTCATTCACCTGCAAGAAGAAAATGGTCTAAACATAGTACAACCTAGATAGTTTAAAAACTGCCCATTTTTGAGTTATTTGAGTCCCTAAAATAACCTCTTTCAAATATAAAATAGAATGTATTTTCCATATTCTGAAGATAGTAAGAAACCAGCTGAACCAAATTTGTAGACCTTTCCCAAAAGTTCATTTATGAACTAAAGAATGAGATGCTACATAATACAAGGATCATTTTTAAAGTTACCTGAAAGTGCAGAAGGAGATATAGAACATCAGAACTTCTGCTGACTTTTAAAAAGGCATGATGATATTTCCTCTGACAGAAAAGACAGCAAGTTTGTAGTTTGGACTATATAGGACACCAATTTGTCTCCCAGATTATTCTAAAGTACAAAAATAAGCCTGGGAATTACATTTTATTTGTGACACAAAAACGAATGTTTCCATGTAAGCAGAACCTTCGCAGTTCATTTTTAATAATGAATGCATTGCACTTGAGGGCAAAACACTTCTCACACAAATTTGGAAACTATAAATTGTCTCCATGGTTTCCCCAGGAAACCACTCTGAGTCTGATCTCTCTGGGCAAGTTTAGTAGAGGAGTGTGTGGTGCCAACGCTTTGTTTCTGGCACGGATAAAGAACTTCTCACATAAATTATCATTTAGAAAAGATTGCCATAAAAATCAAATCAAGAGACTTGCAAGGACCTCCCAGGTCTCAAACAACACCCGTAACAGCAGTATCAGTACCAAATGAGGTTCTTGCACCCTCGGCAGCTCCCAGGTCTCAGAAGTTAAAGCAGCCAGCCGAGGGGCTCAGCCACCCAAGAGCCCCCTTAGGGCACCCAACAAATAGCACAGGTGAGGAACCTGCCAAGGAAATTGACCCTGATACGAACAGGAACATTTTGTGCAGATCAAGGGATAATGAACACCACAAGGCAATCTTTGCTCTTCCAAAAACCTCCCTTAGATCGTTCAAACCCATAAAGAGCAGCATGGCTTCATCTGACCTCATAAAAGAAAAGTCTTTTCTTTCAAGGTTGTCAGCATATTCCCATCCCACTGTTTATGCCTGCTAGGGCTCTATAATCACGGTTTGAACTCCACGGTCCATCTCTCTGCTTTCTTCTCTTTGCATAGCTCTGAAATTCTCCTTACTGCTAAATATTTTGGACAGCAGCATCTCCTCTGTCTATGAGATATTCATTTAAGGGTGGGAGAGTAGTAGAGAGGCTTACAGAGAGAGATTTCCACATGACATCCTCCCCAAATGCCAAGGGCCTGATCTGTGGTGGAACATGACATTTTAATAAATCCTATAAAAATTCCCTTGACATTCTGATCGGTGTTATAGTGACACAGAAGAAACACGTAACATCTGGAGATGAAAGTTAGATCGCAGCCCTAATTTTATAGCAATAGAAAATAAGCTTTCCTGATGATAATAATATTCTTAGACTTACTGATGCATGCATTTAAAAATGTAAAAATGTTTCAGATCAATTAAAATATTATTACTGCTTACAGCAACCCTTCTTTTGTTCCTTCAGACATTTTGTGTGGGTGTTGTATGCACAAGAGTGAATCTGCTGGCCAGTTCTGTCCATCCACTGGCGTGGTCCTGCACAGGTGCCTGTCCAGCCCTCTCAGCTGGCTGCATTTTCCTGCTGAAATTGCTCTTTAAGGCTTTCACATTCTCACATTCTTTTTTTCCTCCTCCAAGAATTTGTTTCCAGTACTTTCTGCTAATTCCCTCTCTCAAATGGCCCCGCATTGACAGCCCTTGCACCCCTCTTCCTCTCCCATCCTTCCCTTCCCACCAGAAATACACACTTGGAAGGAGCTCAGGTCTTGTTTTGATCCTCTCTTGCTGATAATAACCAGGTCCAACTTACTTTTTTAATGTCCTTGTTCACTAGCTCCTTCCTCTTGGGAGAAGGCTCAACCCTGGGATCTTCCTCCTCAGGCACTGTATTTATCATCACCACTGAAATGACCGGGCTGGCTAGGGACAGAACTAGTGATTGTAGAGTATCACACTTTGGTTTTTTTTTGGCTTGTCTCCCGTTATCCAACACCCAGACATAGTCACTCTCCCCCTTCCTTCCCTGCAGCACTGACAGTACCCTAGTCCTCTTAAGGGACTGAAGCCTGTGACCTGCAAGCTCTGGTTTATTTTGAATTCCCACACCCAGCTACGTACATTAAGCTGTAATGGAAATCTGGAATGAGACTGTTCCTGATACAGCCCTCTACTGAAGAACTCGAATATAGCCCTTTACTCAGAGAACCTATTTCATCTTGTCATCTTGAACTCTAGCTTTTTTTGCTTTTTTTTTTTTTTTTTTTTTTTTTTTAAACAAGTGCCACGATTCTCTGGCAGGTGCCATGCTTGGTTATTGTTGCCAGAGGAAGTGAGACTGTTCCCTTCCCTATCTCATATTGCACTGTCAAAGAGAATTTATCAGCATTTGTCTTGCAAGAACTTATTTTTTTCAGGTGTTGCCACACTGCCAGCATCAGATTTCTAGCAATAAAGCCAGAAGAATCTGTGAAACTGAGGACATTCTTCGCATTATTCCTAATTTGCCAGTCAGCACTTTGCAAAACCTCGATTATTCTGTATATGCACTACATGGCTACTTTAACACAAAATAATTTTGTTATGAATTTAATACTATTTGAAAGCGTGACTTTTGAAATGATGTGTAACACAACTCTGCAATTCATACAGCAAGTTTAAAATAATTACCAGTCATTAGCCAAAGGCAGATTTGTCTACCTTATGCTTTTTAGTTTAGACTTGAGTTGCATACATACAGGTAGAACAGGTGATGTATGTGCATATACATAGACACATACAGCAGGACGACAGAACCGTAGTATAGACAGAAGCTTATTGGAAGAGAGTCAGAACTGAAATATCAAGTATTGAGTATTGTATCTAAATCAGATTTTGCACATTGCTCTGAGTGTGGAGCTTTCTGTGCCATCAGGAAGGTGAAAATAATATTTTGGTAGATTCTTGCCTTACTCAGAAGCACAAAATACTACATGACACCTACTTCCCTTTGAGGTTTTTACAGTGTGTACTGACTGAATATTTTGATGTAGTTAAATGGCTTTTTAGGGATTTCTAGGGGTTTTAATTCACTGCAACTGTCCACAGTGATTTTCCCCTCACAATGCAATATCCTCCACAACAGCTCCTGTCTGAAGTTGTTTTAAGGACAACTGTGTAGCTGATATTTTTCTTACTGAGTCTTGCAAGACAGATCTTGTGTCTGACAAATAGAGCGACTACCCTAGAAGCAATGCATAGAAAGATATAGGTAACAAATCTGTATTCACATTTGCTTTCCTATGTAACACCTACTTACCTACTTTAAAATATTTTATGCATAGGGCAGTTACAACAAGCAAATGAGATGCTATAGTATGGGATTAATAATAAGAATGATTTTACTCTTATGTATTATTGAACTAGCTGGACAGCAGGTCAAATACTGCCAAAAACGTATTTGCTAAAGAATTTATCTAGTGAAACGTTTACTAGCTGTAATCAATTCATAAATCTATGTAGAACAAATTATTTGCTTGTTTAGAAGAAAAATAAAATAAAATGCAGGTTACAAAGAGAGCTTGAGAATTAGCTTTCATGTCATATTTTGTAGCAAATTGACAATAATTAAATATCTCCTCTAACTTATGGCAACTCATAAGAGTCCCAAGATAACGGCAATAGAAGTTTGAAAAGATACCCAGTTGAACCATGACACTAAGGGGAACAAGAAAAGGATGTGTCATGTTCTCTTTCTCTTCTGACAGCCTACACAAATTTTGGTTATTATTTTACTCAGAGAGGTGCTGTATTGATCAAGACTGTGTTTTCTCTAGTTCTCTATCACCTGGCCAAGTCTGTTATCTAAAGGTGGAGCAGCTTTCCATCACTGTTGACTTTTTCATGGACACATATTTTTTATTTTGTAATTCCTTACTAACACAAGTTATCTTCTCTCTTGAATTCAGTATTTAAGACTTCAATAATTCACCAAAATCCAACAGCTATATTCAAACATATAGGCATGGAAAACATTCATAAAAATTAGGAAAAGCAAGCTAGCCATTCCTCTCGACATACCGCACCCTTCCTGTCTCCTAAACCAAACAATTCACTTCTCACAACTAGCTGTTATCCCTATACTGAGGGTGGAGGCTCAAGTTTATTCCCTTGTCTATCAATCATGATTTCCACAGACACACTTGGACTTAGCAATTTGTGCTCTTTGGAGTCAAGGGCTGTAGTAATCACTGAACAAAAACCTTCCTTAAAAAGAAAAAAAAAAAAAAAAAGAAAGGTTATTTCTGTAGAACACAAAAAAGTCACAGCAGATGTATCATAAAAACTATTCAGCAAACTATTCACATACCTAGTTTAGGAGGTATTTATGCAGGGAAACCATTTAAATTTAATGTCCTGTAGATTCTTCACATAACAGCTTCTAAATTTGGTTCATTGCTGGAGCTGGCAGCCCTGACGTGGGCTGCCAAGTCTCTTGGTTACTTTACTTTCTGAAAAAGAAGAGCATTATTTTAACCTGTCTTGTATCTTCTAGTTCTAGCCAAACCAAATGTTAAAAGTGAGACAGAAAAAACACTCAACACAATCTTATGCTAACATGATCTTCCACAATGTACAGTTTTCTTCATAGTCATTGTTTCTTGACAATATTCCTACTTCGAATTCATTTTAATTGTAGTTACATTATTAATTGCAATTATAGGGGATGGTAAACTACAGCAATATCATCCTAAATAAATCCTTCACACTATACATAAATTTATACGTGTGTGTGTGTATATATGTATAAATAAATTATGCTGGGATTTACCAGGAGTTCAGAAATACTTTACCTAATTTAGTTCAAATCCAATAGGAATAAGACTTAATCCTTCAAAACTAATGCCAAAAGCTGGTGTCTGTTATGGTTTTGGACACGTTATAGAAAGGAACAAAATCACAACTATAATACAATTTCAAATGTAACAACCATGGAATTATTGCTAATGCTTCACGGTACTTACCAAGCCTGAACAAAGGCAAATGCATTAATTTCCACAACTGTAATTTACGGCACTAGAATCAACAGCTTTACAGTAAGGATTTTGTAGTTTTTCCTACTGCATATTAATGATTTCTACAAAATCACTTTTCTTCATTATAGTGGCTCAATTTTTGCTGCTCCAGAAGTTGTCTCCAGAGATGCTTCAAGGAAGAGCCATGGGGAGGAGGGAAAAGATTGTCCCTTTCATTAGCAGTCTACATTTAAGCTAATTCCCTTGACTCATCTATTTGCTTCTCTTTTAGGCAATCAGTCCTTTGCTGTCAATGCCAGCATGCTGCTGGTCAATGGCAAATACTTCAAGATTCATTAGAAGGATCTAGCTGATTAACTTGTGAGGCTTTGCAAGGAAGAAAAATAGCACTTTTTTCCTTTTAGGTTTCATCACCTTTAATGGAAATACTTTATTTCAGAATCTGAAATCTATACGTTTACAAGAAATTCAAAGTACGATGCTTTCCTTGTGATTTCCTAAAAGGATAAGAATACACCCGAGTATTTCTCTGTCCATGGCATCATAATCATTTGACTCTCATCTCTCCCATTCTCAGTATGAAAACGCTTCACAAATGAACGGCAAGCAGATGGCATATCATTTTCTCAACTGGAGATCCTTGGATTTGATTTGTCACTCATAGAATGCTGGCAGAAAATAAATTTTGTGCCCCAGTGAATAGTTTGCATAGTTTGTTTATTCTCTGATAGTATTTAAAAGCTATGGGTAAACATAATAAGGGCTTATATCACATATTTTTTTTTTCTCTCTCCCTCTGCCTCCCCCCCCCCCCTTTTTTTTTTTTTTTTGAAATTATAAGCATTGCAGTCACAGATAACTTCACTGCTTTGATTTTGCTGCCTCTGAGCTGCATTTTGGTGCATTGCTCCAGTCTGTTTGCAATATCACTGTTAGCCACATCCAAGCATCTCCCTGTACTGGGTGCCCCCGCTCACACAGCCCACCCCCTAAGACACCCTTTCCCAGACTAAGACTACCCAGCAGAATGAGTACATCCAGAAAATATGCAGTCCACCATTTCTATTTAGTGGATTTATTTACCAAGAGGCAGCTGGACACCAGGCCATGTCCGCCTGACCAGAATGTATGGCAGAGTTCAGGGTACATTTGATTGGTCACCCCAGTATTAATCTCGATAAGCATACACATGAGGGTTGGCTTTACATTACCATGCACCTCAAACACAACTAAACATGCCTATTAACCAACACAAGTTTTCTTAATTCCTTCAATATTTAGTAAAGTTTGGCTCATCACCTATGCTATTGCCATGGCAGCTGATGAGGTAGGTGTCGTACTCACAGCGTTCATGTGGGACACACAGTCCCACATGACAGACACATCATCAAGGTGGTTTGGAGACAAACCTACAACCTGCAAACAGAGATGATGCTCTGAGAGATGGTGCCTTTGTTGCATAAGTTCTCAGGTGCTGCCTAGAAGATCAATAGAAATATATCCAGTTTGATAGCACTATTTCTTATTTCAAACACTACTTCAGGATACACTTTTATTTTATTTTTTTAATTCAACTTTTCATTTTATTAAGCTTTTATGCACAACCTGTTGCAACCTTATCAACAGACTGCAGTTTGACAATCCCATTTTCCTGAGTTATGCAAGTAACTACCAGCGATGTTACAGTGATTCCATGTGATATATGGGTCAATGCCTCCCATTTTCAGTACACAACTGCCCATCTATCAACAGCTTGAATGATCTGTTTGTAAAATAACTAATGCACAGGGAGATTTATCTAAAATACTTAGTATATTGTAAGATGAGAAATTTAGAAGCCATTATTCCTGCTGAAGACACCAGAAATGCTAACTCACAGCCTTCACAAGGTGGAACTATTTTCTGTCAGCGTTACATATTTTGTGTCATTCAAAGCATCCTAGGACATTTAAAAAAAAAAAAATGGTTTTGTAAGGAGCTTCTCAAGTAGCACTAACTTGTTTTATTTTTTTTCTTTTTTGGGGGGAGGGGGGTTGGGGTATGAGAATGCTTCTTTTTCCAGATTGTTCTACTATCTCCAACACAGCAAACAGATTAGTGGGTTCATTGTCAGAAGTACTCTACTCTAAGCAAAAACTTTCCAAAGCCTTGATACAGTATTAATCAGTTATCCAGGCTTTGCTGCTATCAGAGCAGATGTCTAAAGCACAAAATCCATGTAGGGAGCCCTTAGAAGTTTGTATTGTTTCTACCGCCTAAGGGGTAGATATTTAAATTTTCTTAATATTGAGCCAACTCAGTTCTTATCACAGTTACACAAAGCCATCACATAATTCAATAGAAAAATTGTCTGAATCTAATTAATCCCATAAAATGACAAATTATAATATTTTTTAAAAATCTATACTTAGTAGATAGCCAAATGGCTACAAACCACATTACGCTGAATGAATCAGATACCATCTGTGATAGAAAGCCTGCTGAATAATACAGTCTAGATGCAAAGCATATTGAACAGAACAAAACATACCATATAACAGATTTATAGTCTTAATCCACACAGAAAATCTGCTAAAATAGATCAGCTCTGTCACATAACACTGCTTTCATCTAGTGTCCAGGAGCACAGTACCACTTTGACTCATTTAGCAGATCAGTTACATGCTATTCCTGATTTCATGCAGTGATGATTAAGGATGAAAAATACCACAGACAGTTGGCAACTGCAATAAATCAAAAAGCTTTGCTCAATTTTACTTAACATATTTGTATCAGAATTTTAAAAAAATATGATTGAATTAGTGATGTACAATAATTGTTTTCTGGGAAGAGTCTACTACGATAACTTCAGGTCTTCAGATTTCATAAGCATTTTAAAACATGAATGTAAATTAAGCTTCAATAGGTTGTTATGAACTCACTGTCAGGAGATGTTCCATATATACTAAAATTAGTTGCTATTGAGACTTTTGTTTGTTGAGAAAAGGCCAAAATTGTAAGCCAAGTAATGGTGAGATGAACTATATTAATCAAATGAGATTTGGCACAATTACCTAAGCCACTTAAGGTATATTATATATTCTGTTCCAGCCTTTGCACCATAGACTCTCATCAGATACAGTAAACATCTGCTGGTTTGAGGATGATAGACTATATTTTCTAAATTTATAGTGCTTGGATAGCAATTTCAAAGACCTGACTTTGAGTTTAAATCAAAGCTTCAGCTGCCCCCCAAAACTGAACACATAAAACCATCCTAATGAGTGCTACCAGTATTATTGTCTGTCAGATCATGACAAATACTTCCTACTAAACTGTGCAACAGCTAGATGTTGAACAGTAAGGCAGTATTAGCCAGTTTCAAGTTTTCTTTTGTCTGCCATATGCCATAAAACAGGAAAAAAGCAAAGGTTATTCTGAATTCAAGTTGAATCTGTTGATTAGCTGTCCTCTTATGCGAGCAAAGAAGCAGAGATGTGGGTATGTAGTAAACAGGCTATATAGTCCCTGCATATAGCTGCCAACACCATTACTGCACCCTGAATTCACTCCACAGTGCACTCTTAAAAGATGCTCCCTGGTTCAGATTACTTGCATCACATCAGCCCCAATAATAGCCTGGAATAAAATATACATCACAGCATTTGTCCATGGTATCAGAAGTTTCTAGTGGCAAACAAACTGCAATATTTACAATAGTTTTCAAAAGTGGATCTTGGGAAACCTTCTGTCTTAGTACTTAATCTGATCATTTCAGAAACTATAAAATCAGAAGCCTCCAAGGTCTCATGCCTGTGTAGTTTCATTTATTTAAAAATTAATCACAGACTGAAGGAAAGAACAGTAGTCCATTCCCACAAGAACTGACTTAAATTCTGCTGCCTTGAATTTACTTTGTTGTAGTCTTTCCTTTTAATAAAGTGCTCCCAGTGATTTAAGTGTGACTGGTGGTAGTAAGAGAGATTTATTATTATTATTTTACTGTTATCAAATTAAAGGGTATTTGGGGACAGAAAAGGTCTTTCTTATATAGTTGTCATACTTGAGTTTTCATTTTTATGTGTGTTTATTTAGAAAACACATTCAAAGGAAACATAATAATATAAACTCTAAAATATTTTAATTTAATAAATGTTCTTCCCAAGCCATTAATAACAAACCCTGTAAATAATAAAGCTGTGCTAGCACATCATTAAACTTGCTTGCACTTTTTTTCTTGTTCCACCTCTGCACTTTGCTTTTTTTCCACTGGTGAATTCCCTGAATGAAGAAATATCCTTCTGCTGCCTTTGTGCATGGAATCATTGGTTCCAACTGAAATATTTCAGAGATCTCACATGCAAATATAAAAGTGTGCTATGTGTACTTGTTCCTGTGTTTGGGCTAAATCCACTAAGTTTTAATGTCTGTATGGCTCAGAAGTGAATCAATGTGTAACCCTGACTTCCTATGCATATACCATAGAAACTGCATTGCACAAAACTATTTGAGAAAAGCTCATGTGTTTTATAGGAGATAGGATTTTTTTTATTTTTATTTTTTTTTCCGTCTGAGGGAGTATGGGCAACAAGCAACCCCAGAAATACATCAGTACATCAGCTTCACCAAGAAAGAAATAAAACATAAAGATTTCAAATACAGGTGTCCTCTCTTGTTTCCTGGAGTTGCAGGAAGTTATCAAAATCTTTGCACAAAACAAGAAAACTCCCTTTACATGATGATGAGGAAAAGCCAGAAAGCGTGTACTGAGTATAATAGCTGCAAACATCTTCTAGCTTCTCAAAAACCATGAAGGGCCTTGGAACAATAGGAACAGCAATTCACACAGAATCACAGAATTTCTTCAAGATCGAGTCAGTACAGCTGACCTATCCATACCTTCAGCTTGGAGAACATCATCGTGCACATGTAAGCAAAGGCAGGCCTCTTCAGCTTCTCTGAGAGACAGCCAGGAACAAGAGATGAAACATACTGTTACAGCAAGACAGAACAAGAGAAGGTCATGGCAAACTCTGGGTCTTCATGTCGCTGCAGAAATGAATTACCCAGTTTCAGGCAGCAAAGGAATCTGCCTCAATATTGGAAAATACTTGCAACTCTGAGAACTAACATTTTCATATCAAAAAAGTATCATACACTTCCTAAATATATAAATATATAATTATTTTTTTCATCCATGGAACTCATTCAAGTATTAGCGTTTTTGCAAATATATATTGTTCAGTGACAGTACTTGGGAAGACAAAAATTGCTTGTTTTCACACCTTTGAATGGTGGCAGTTGAGGTATTTGCACTGCTGTCACTCATTGTTGAGCAGCCTTTATCACTTCACACAAACCCCAACAAACCAGTCTTTCTTTGTTAAACCAGTTCAAAAGTTGCTAAGTGGAAACTAGCAATGCTTTCAAAGCACTTTCCTGCCTTTATTTGCAATGTATTTTTATACAGAAATTAAAAATAAATAAATAAAGTAAATGATTAAAGAGTTTGCCATAAGAAAAGGTAATTGCATTAGCTGCAGTGGTTTTCCTCCCTCTTCCAGAGCTGATTCTGACTCAGAACCTCCACTGCAGGTGAGGAGCAAATCTCTCACTTGCTTGTCAGCAAATACACGGTGGTTCATCATATTGATAAGAAGTCACTCCCACTAGTTTCTTCTATACAGATGCAGTCAGAGCTGGCAGGGTAAACCTACCCCCATCTCTTCAGAAGGACACAGTAGAAACACACAAAGGAATTATATACATGAATTATAACTTGGATTATATAACTATTACACAATTAAGTATTGGAATTAATAGATCCAAACTGATTGTACTTAAAATCAGAACTGCATTATGAGAGAATCTTCTAAAACCTTTATTCAAAACATGCCTAAAATGTGAAATGCCATAGGTTTGTCTTTCCATATCAAGTCAAAATGTTGTGTCAGGAATAATAATTAAAACAACAACAAAAACTATATTTTAGATTATATATTACAAATATTAACTTTACGTTCTAGGTATGGTTAAGCTCTCGAAAAAGTTAATAAAAATCCATCAACTTGTGGAGACTAAATACTCTACATATAATTCCATAAGCTAGTGCTCATTAGTGTATTCATATTTAGTATTTCTAGCTTTGTTCTCTACTTCTGTTTAATTTCTCTGTTCTACCTAAAGAAAAGGAGGCAGTTTTTCTTTAACCAACATCCACTGCTGCATTTGACTTGAATAATAGCTGAAAGAAAAGGAACAATTATCTCCTCCTCTTGAACCACACAGGCTTTCTCATTACACGATAAACGCATTGTCATTTTCCAATCCCTCCACCTTCACCACCTATTATTGCACATTGAAACACTCGGAGCAAAGCTTCTTTAATTGTTTATCACAAATACACACAACCACTTAGTCTAAAAGGAAGGTCTATAAATGTGAACTCCATCAGCCCTGCTTATTCAGTGCTTAGGCAGTACTGCTCCATTCAAAGAAGGAATGTGAGACGACAGCTACATATTCCCATCCTGTAAATACAATCTTAATCCAGGGCACTGTAAAGAGTCCTATTATGATATTTTGTGTGTGTTCTTTGACGGAGATGATGCAATAAATACAAAGCTATTAAACAATAAAATAATTATACAATCATAATCAACGTGGACAGACTGTTCCTGACTGATAATATGAAAAATGAAGCATCCTTAGCTACAGTAAGAATGGTTGTACTAACCTTCTCTTAGGAAACAGTCTACTTTCCAATACATCAAGTAATGTGTCCTCTTCCACTTTCTCTCATCCTGAAGAAGGTTTATCTGATACACAACCTAAGCACCATTTTTATTTCCTAATTTCATTCAGTTTTTCATAGCTGTGCTCCCTGTCATTATGATAAGTAATTTTCTTTCCTAAATGTTTGCTGTAAAAATTACTTTTAATGTGTGAGCAACATGATATCTGAAGAAATCATTTATACAAGCCAGCGTGTAAAACTCAGGCATGGTTAAGAAAACAAGTCACCTTTAAAGTATACATATTAAATTCTTTTGAAATATCAGAACAGTATGTACGTACCAGATGATACTATGTGACCCATTTATAAATCAGAATCAAAGAATGGATGGGGAATTATATCTTGGTCTAACAAATTGTGATCAATCACTGAATGTGCAAGTGTGTCTTGTTTCAATTCAGAAACTTGGAACAAATTAGAGTAGTTGTAACCTTGAGAAAAGCGCACTTCTCTATCTTTCTGCATTGTGAAGAAATGAATTAGGCATTAATAGGAGCAGTCTTGATAACTAAATAAATTCATGTTGCATCTGTTTTAATAGTAACATGAATGTTTCTACTTTTTAAAATGATGATTTTATTTTTATTAATGTTCAGTTGTGTACTAGAAAGAATTCTAAGATGTAGCTTAAGGTTGCTTTAACCTTCATGATCTACTGAACAGGATAAGAATGCAGTAAAGAAAATTAAGGCAAGATTACATTGACAGAAGGTGTGAATAACTAACATCTACAAAAAGCCAGTATACATCTATGCAAAGAATTTCAAAATAGACATTTCAATGCTTGTAATATGTAGCAATCCATAAATTTTGCTGATGTATACATTTGTATTTACTATGACCAATGAATAATTTTTATATTAGGTTGTTCATAGCTGCAGGATCCAAAGCTGTGATTGGCTTACACTGGACATAAAGTGATTCATTGCTTAACTTCATTTTATTTCATCAAAAATGATGGAGCATAATTTGAAGTGTCACTGCTTATACTCCTATAGGAAATGTCTTGCACTTGTCTTGGTTTCTTTGCAGCTGACCTGCTGAAGGTCATTTCATTTGACCTTCATTATGGATCATGGGTATATGTGAGTTTCAGTAAGCTTTGATTCCTTTAAAAAAAATAATAATTTCTAAGTTGAAATACTACTTTATATAAAAATATATAAAAACCCAGTATTGACTACGTTAATATGAAGTGATTGCAAGTCAAATTCATGCCTGAAATGAGGAAAACTCTGACTACATTTTTTTTTTTTTAATCAATGTTCAATTCTAGATAATATTTTGATCTATTTTCCTAGTTATTTCTCCTTCAGAAGATTAGGGTCCTAAACAGAATCATAGCTAAAATAAATCAACTAGTGTGAGTGACTCTTCAAATATTTCTGTTTTTAGAGAGAAGTACTAAGGGAGAAGGAATAAACTCTGTTGAGATTTTGAATTTCAGTTATATCTACATTACTAACTTCCTACTTGCTTGTTGAGAAAGATCATCATCTTTCACTGTTTGGAGAACACTCTGCCCAGCAGGATCCACATCCATGATTAAGGTTTCCAGGCAGTATTACAGCACAAACAAACACATCAGACTAAGCATTTCATGTCTGCAGTATCCCAGAAAAGAGCAGTATGCCTACATTTTTTTTTCCTCAACCCACAGCATCTTTTTATTTTGCACTTGTCAAGACATCACTACATTCCTTCCTATTTTTTTGGGCACAACAGACACATGGTAACTTATAGAAATTCTAAAGAAAAATATTAATATATGGCAGCAGAGCATTACAATTTCTTGAGTTCTCAACATTTCTTGCCTTTTTTTTTTTAATGAGAAAACTTAATTCTGATCTTAAAAACACACTTGAGTTAGAGATATGATTTTCCAAAGAAAAAGTTGCATTTTGTGTGTGACTCTGTTGAATCTCTTTAAAACACATGATAAAAAGGAGTAAAAAAAAAAAAAAAAAAAAAAAAAAAAATCTTCTTGATAGTAAATAGAGGAAATTCTTCAAACTTTAGTAATATTTACTTTTGATGATGTGATTGTTTACTTGTGTGCCTGTGTAATTCAAACAGAAGAAAATATCAAACTTTCAGACCTTTTCCTTAAAAAAGAAAAAAAAAATATTCTTCAGAGATGTGACTAAAAGAAAAATTACTTAAAATATTTTTAAAACCTGTTTTTCTTTTTCTCTTTTCTTTTTCCTTTTTAATATAGCCACTCATGACAGGTCTTTTTTTCTAGCTTGAAGCTTACTAGCATGCCTGTGTACAAAGGACATAGCAAATAGCATAGCATAGCACAACGACATTGGTCTTATCAAAGCATCTGTTTATCTGGGCTCTGGGCAGGGATTTTTCTCTTTCATACATCATTCACAACTAGCCAGACTGATTTCACAATGTCAACTCAAAAAACAGCCTTAGCATAAAGAAGAAAGAAGAAATTATCTTTTACTACTGTTTTGAATATTAGCCACACTAGGCCTGGATTTCATTTTCTCTGCCCTACTTCTGAGGTTTCATCGATAGCAAAGGCCACCAAGCAGGACAGAAAAATAAGTAACATTTTTTTTTCCTTGTTTTTGAAATTTCTTCTGTTATCTATGAACACAAAACATATAATCTCTGATGCAACAAGAAAGGCACTGATTATAACGTTTCATTACCCAATTCTCTATTTGAATTAAGAAGCTCTTTGGGTGTTACCTTCAAAGCCACAAAGAGCAGTTAAAACATTTCAGTCCTCCTGGATATTAATGGGAAAAGGGAACCTCATATTTATTTATCTTTCCCCCTTTGACTCGTTTCTATAGTAAAGAAAGAAAAATAAGGCAGATCATAAGGGCTGGATAGTAAGCTTTACTTTAGAAAGTAAGCTTTATTTAAGGGCTCAAGCATCTTTCAAGTAATATGGCTTGTTCCCATATTTATCATGATTTCAAACTAGGAAAAGGAAAGCAAATTTCACTACTACAGTTACTAACCAGATGAAGTGCAAATGACCACACAGGAGACAAACTAACCTACATGCAAATCAAACTGCATGCAAATCATAACTGAAACTCAATCAAACTGATAAAAAGCAACTGTGATTGTGTGGACATCGTCCATATATCTTATCATTACGTACACAGAGCAAGGAACCAAGTCATGAAGTTGATCAAAAATTGGCTGTGAATAATCCTTGATAAATCAATTGGAGAAAAGCACTGTGCTGTTTTAATCTGAAGCATCCCAGATAAGATCTCCATTCACAAGAGTGAGTTTTGATTTGACAATTAAAATATCTTGCTGTTTGGCTAGAATGAAAAAGACTTGTTTTAGGATAACAGAGACTAACTTGATTCCCATAACCACAATAACTTAATAATTAACATCACTCTTAATTCCTCCACACAAATGAATCATGTGATCTTTTCAATTTATTTAAATGAGAGGTGATTGCTGAACAATGCTTAAAGCCCACAGTAGGAGTCTTAATTACAACTAAGATTCAATTTAATGAAGATTTAATCTTCGGTATAAAAAAATCATTAGTGACACTTTTCTCCCAAAAGAACAAAAATGCACAATTCTATCCAACTTGACATGAATGCAAGACAGGAAGAAAACTGAAAATTTCTCACATACCTGCTTTTGAGTTTTGCCTCGTTTGTCCCAAGTTACTGCAATTGTGTGGCTCAGTCTCTCAGGCACAGTATTTCCTTCTATGATGAGTATCACAGACAGCAGTAGAAAAGCAGCATAACTACAATTTTACCACCTTGTTCCTGTGGATATTTTGCTGAAGGGATCTGTCACAGGTGTTTTCCGTAGATATTGTTGGTGAACCAAGGTGTGAAAGAGGTCACGTCTCTTCTACCCTGAACTAACCTCTATTTTTAGCAAGTGATTTTCACCTGTTCAGGTCAGACACCTGTCTTCATAATTTCAAGTCTGCTTAGGTGGTTTCCACATCCTGAAAGTCAGTTGGTGTCTTTCGATTCTGCTGCAGCAGGCAGATGTCAGGCCTCAGGTCACCAGTCCTCCCGCTTGGAGTGACGGGCGTCTGGATAAATCTGCTGATGCATACACATGACATCTGTTCTCTAATAGACACAAAAATAGGATTTGTGTGGGCTCACTGTGAAGGAGCTGCTACCAGCCTTCAATCTGGGGTAACAGCTCTGGGGCCACCTTCATGAGCAACATTTGGTATAGGACTATGCCCTTTCTTAAAAAAAGCTCTCAACTTACTCAGCAACATACATTCACTCCTACAGATTTGCAACAGCCTTGAAATGAATCTAAGTGGCTCATGAGAGTTGACATCCTTACACCAAGAAAAAAAAAAATGTAATCATGGGGCCTTAATTTCATAGCATACTCCCTTACTTTTGCCCTAGAAAGAGATGCATTTATTCCATACTGCTTCAGACTCCATCTAATGTCAGAAGCCCGCTCTGGGCAGTTGTAGGCTCATTACTGTGAAACTTGTGGGTCCCAAGTCAGAGAAATTGGAGGAGACCTGGGTTTTTGCAGCTCACGGGCATTGAACTGTGTTTCAAAGGAAGAAAATGTCTTTCATTACAGTTATTGCTCCAACCTTCTTCTCTCATTCTTTCTATTCTTCATCCAGCAATCTCTCCTCGGCAAACCAGCAAAGGACAGGAGGAAAAAAAAACAAACAAAAATGCACTACCACCAAAGCACAACAACAACAACAACAATCACACCAAACCAAAACCCACCAGGGAACCACCCAGTTTGCCAAGCTGAATAGTTCACTGTGACGTCCTCTCCCCCAGTTTCCATCTGCCTCTGATTCAGCAAAAGCAACATCTCTTGTCTTTTCAGAGGTAAGCCTATTTCTGATGAGTCTCTAGGAACTCCCTAAAATGGTCATCATTATTAATAATGAAATCTTGATCTGCGGTGCAAGTAAACTGCTGTAGCTTGCACTCCTAAAAGTGGCAGCCCTGTTTTAGCTCAATGAATAGTTTGTCATTTTGTCCTACAAGGGCAGTAGATTGACTTAGGTTCATCAGTCCTTCCTTATCCATATTGGGGATTTATACTACATTAATGGTTACAGTTCACAAGAGACAAAAATATGAATAGCTGATTATTTTTGTTTTGGTCAAAAACTCTTTTGGGAGCCTGACTGAAGTTACTGAACAACCCCGACTTGATGAAAAACATAATAATGTATTTTTACAACATTAATTACTTTACATAAAATTACAGCAGCAAAAAAGATATGGTTTTGGTGTGTTGCTCATCCTGTGTGCTCAATATTAAAACTACAAATGCTTTGCTTCCTCATGTTATCAGAGAATGTTGTCCTACTGTGTTGCGAGGTCTCAAAGAGGAAGAAACTTGGAGGGAGGGCAATGAGCTAGAAGAGTTGTTGGCTTAGATCCCAATTAACTGATCTTCTGGAAGAAAATATATCTCAGTGAGGGGTAACATTTTATATTAGGAAAAAGGAAGGAAGAACGCTGCAGAAATTGAGATTATTTTCTTGCTCATACTGAATAAGTACTTAAAAATGAACTCATTAGAGGCCACTGCATTGTACATAAACGATCAAAGTTCTCTTGTATGTTGAACTAATCTGTCAAGCAAAGGTCCAGAGTTAATCCATCTTGCAAAGGGCCAGATTTGTAACGCACTAAGACAACCATTACAGGGTAAAGCTCTACAGAGACGTCAGACATCAAATCCCTCAGAAAACAGTTAAAAGCAAAGTCTCTTTACCTTGCTGAGTGCTACACATCAGCTTTGTTAATCCCTTACTAAAGTTAAATATTTAGAAGCCAAATTATAAATTAGTATAACACAGTAATTTATTGTCTTATTATCAAAAAGTAATAGCAGAAAAAAATCAATTTTGAAAGGGCTCTTTTCTGTGTCTAACTTGTCAATTTTGCAAAACTGTAATTTCCCTTGTGGGAAAGCCATTATATTGCAAGTACACTACTGTACATATTGGCTGCTTTTCCATGATTTATATCCAGACTTTTGCATAACATACTGTCATTTCACACAAGTAACAATCTTTAGTGGTAGATGAGATGTACAAAATAGCTTCTTCCTCTCCAGTCCTTCGGAGATGCTGCTTAACTACAGGTTAAGTGTACAGGTTAAACCTTAACTAAAGGTTAATTACTTAAAAGAAAGGAAGCATCACAATAAACAGTTATTCCTGTAGACAAAGTTGTCGTCATTATTTTTTTAATTTTTTTTTTTTTAATAAAAATGGATTTTAAAAATTCTAAGTATTTAAATAATATGAATAATCTGAACTGACACACAGTAATCACTGCACTTTCCATACACATTTTGCTCCAGATAAACTTTTAAGGCCACTGTAGTTTCCTTGCTAAGCATTTCTCTTTATTTTAGATTTGCTTTCCTCTGCAAAAGAGGAATGTGAAGTTCACTTGGAAAAAATATATGTCCTGGGGGCATTCTATAATGAATGACTTGGCTTTCTCTCTGGAAGTGTTTGTACTATTTTGAGAAATGGATATATAGTGGGGTGGTTACCAGCAGTTCCTTTTGTTGTAATTTCTGAAATGGAGCTTCTCATGTTTCAGAGAATAATTGATTTTTTAAAATAGCTTTCCTGTAGCTATACAACTCATTTTATTCTGACACTTTTTATTTCTGCTTTCCCCCTCCCCCTCCTGAAGCTTAATTACCTTTTGCAGTAATATACACAATCAAATCAAACAGCTAGAAGATAGGTAGTTTCCCAGTATCCACAAGCATTCACAGAGAAAAAAAAAGTTTTATAATTTTGTCATAGACACTCCAGTTATCTTCCCCCACCTCCATTATCATATTATTAAAATTGTGCTTTCAACAGAAGTGATAAAACAATGTGAAATCATTTTATTGCTCACAACAACAAAAAATGTCTGTATTAACATCCTGTTGTGATTACACGCATCACATGACTCACTGGTATAACACATAATATTCTTCATAAATATGTCTTCAAGACTTCAAATCTCATATGCATATATATACGTGCATACACATATGCATACACACACATCTTCCATGGGTTTCATTATAAATAATGCGTTCACAGCATACGGTTTCTCCTTGACTTCTTCCCTTTAGGCAAGCAGATGCAAAAGGAACAAAATGTTCACAACTCAAAAAAAAAAAATACAATCTACATTTTTCAGGTACTTTGAGAAGGATACTTACACAATGCTGTTCAAATCTACCTCATCCCTGCTAATATTCCTCTCTCTACAGCATGCCCTTCGGAGAGAGTTTTTACCAATATCTCCTGCTGGAAACTTGCCACTTACTTTTGGCAGAAGCAAGCAGCTGTGGCCTGTAAGTGGATAATCTACACCTGGCTGCTGCACGATTGCCCTCTGTTTTAGTTTGTGGGGCCTCATAGCTTCCAGACAAGGGGAATTAAGGTTCAGGGAACCTTTGAGACAAGTCAAAGCAGTACCCTGTCTGCGGTGCTCTCTGCCAAGAGAGGTTTTGGGCAATGAGAATGGAGGAGGCAAGTTTAGTTTGAAAACTAAGTACAGCTCACAGACATAACACCTGAACAATAGCATCAGGTAAATAATTGTGGTTTAGTTACTAGTTCTGAGTTGTGGGAAAAGAAGACTAACCCTGAAAAAAACAACCACCACAAAAAAAAAATATCAGATCCTTGCCTTTGCAGAGTGTCAAGTCTTACAGTCTAAATATTAATTAATAATATTGATGCTTCAGTTGTTTTATTAAGGTCAATGAAAGCTTTTTCTAAGCAAGGATCACATTTATAGGCCCTGACTCCCTGAGCTGCCACTGCTTTGATTGATCCACTGGGGCATTAGCAAGCAGGAAAGCAACTTTGGGAAGCACACTGGATCAGACTGCTAATGAAGCTATATCGCATGGCATCCAAGCATGTCACTGGTGCCACAGTATATTGCTATGTTTTCATATGCAACACACACCACCACCAAAAAACAAACAAACAAACAGAAAAACATTCTAAAGGGAAATGAGAATATCTATTTATACACATACACTTATATGTATACATATTTTCAGTAGTCTACATACACTGATGCACATTTGTGAAGATCTCTATGGTGGTTGGCCTTTAAAACAAGACACCAAAGCAGAGCTTTGGGAGCCAAATCTCAAACATGGGGATACAGATTTACATACTCATGCCACAAACCCTTCAAATAAAAACAAAGTTGATGACTTAAATCCCCCCCCAGACTACTAGAGGCAGACTTTTGGTAATATTTCTGACATCAGTTCTATTGTTTCTCCTTATAATGCACTGACCTAGATCTGTTGGTGTAATTTTTCAGCTTCTAATACTGATAATATTGCTTTTAGACAGTGGTTTCAGGGTCCTTTTGAGATGAGTTCTTCAAAGCTGTAGCTTAATCCATTCTTTATTAGCTTCTGTAAAGTGATTACTTCTTCAGGGCTGGATGGAAGTACTTAAAGGAAATGAGCATTCTGTTACCAAACATCGCTGCTCCACTTCCAAAGCATTTGCAGGATTTTTAACGCTTTAGGCTTGAATGATAGGGATATAAAACAAGAGAAGACACTAACAGAAAAGTTTCATATGGTAAATGTGTTGACACCCTGACATTTTTTTTAACGAAATCCCCAAATGTGACAGGTGCTCAGGGACTGATGGCCTGTGACGGGCAATCTTGAGGTCACTGGTGCTGATGCTGCTGTTGAGATGTCATTTTATTTTTTAGCTCAAAATGAAAAATTGCTCTCTGCATGTAGTTTATTAGAATCCTGTTGCAACTAGGGGCTAGGGAAAAGTCACATCACAGCCTCAGATTACCTTTCCAATGCTCCTTCCATTGTGCACAAATAAAAGACAAACAAGTTTACTGCCTCCGCCAGGCTGCAATTAGAAGATGGGGACTTTCTCCTTTGTGTCCATGCGACCTTGTTCCACTAATTCCATGAAACCTGTGCTGATTAAGGCTAGTTTAGCATTGTTTCAAAAAAAGTTATTCGATGAATAGCTACAGAAAATAAGTACCACCTGATGTCAAGGAGAAGTATCTGCTTCTATGGCAAAAGCAAACCCACCATCTTGAACACAAAGTGCAAACCCAATACAACAAAGAAAAGATGAAAACAAAGAAGGGAACAAGTTTCAGAGCTGTTGAAAGCCAGAAGTGTTAAAAATATCTCCCTGGCATTATTTTTATAGATGCTTGCGTTCCAGTCCAGACAATGGCATCCATTAACTTTTGGAAAGAAATAAATATACATATATTGTGAAGTCTCTTTAGGAATAGAAATAGTCCCCCCAAACCAAAATGGTGATGACAAACCTGTGTTAAGAGTACAGGGCACATGACACCACTGGCAAGAGAGTTGAGACCTGACCTACCACAGTGTTAATAAAGTGGCTTTGTTCCTAAATTGACAGGAGAGAAACAGTCCCCTTTCATCTACTGTTCACCTGAGCAGCAATGAGGTATGGTCAGACTCGGAGAAGCACAGCTTGTAAGGAAATCCCAAACATCAAAGAGTGCAGAGACTTGCAAAAGTAGTTTTGAAGGTAGACAAACTTTTGATCCCATTTATCAAAGTACTTGCTGTTCCCATCTCAAGGTGAAACAATAATAAATAGATAAAAAATTAATTGCCTTCCCAAGCCTCTTTAAAAAAAATTATATTGAATTTTTTTTTTAGGAAAACTTGGCATAGGGCAATAGGCTCTTGAAAACCCTTATTAATTAATCATTCCAGCCTCCCATCCTTCACATGCTTAAGGAATAAACCAAGTACAGAGCCAAGACATTCATTTTAATAAAAGAATATATACCTTCCAAAGGAATGCAGATACCTGAGAAAACATCGTTTGGAATAAGAACTAGAAACAGACCTGCTGCTGGGGACCACCACCTGAAAACTGCTGGTCTTCAGGGAAGGGTCAGCAGTATGTCTAGGAGGGGCGAGCTCCCTTCGGTGGGGAGATCTAGAAAAAAATGCTGGGGGCATGTGCAGGATTCAACAAACCCTCTGCAATAGCCCCTTTTGACTCCTGTTTTGGCAGGTTGACACTCTGGAATAATTAATAACTTTGTAGAAGTGCTGTGTAATCTGGCAATTACAAAAGGATAGCATAATGCAAACATGTTACATTTCCAACTTCGACAGAATTGATTTACATTTCTGCTAGTAATTTCACCCCAGAAGACTCAGTTTATATATTGGGGGCAGCATCATACATCCCTAAAAGCCTCTGTCAAAATCTTTTTTTTTTAATTTATTTTTAAATTTTAAAGCTTAGTGAGAAGACAAGAAATAGTGGTATAAGACAGTACTGAAATTCAGATATGAGAACTGCAAGTTGAGCACAGACAATGTGATGGCCACTTTCTGGTTTCCCTATATACCAGCTTCCATAAAGGAAGACAAAAGCAGTCCATTCTGACAACTATCGTGCCCTAATAAAACCAGTCAGTTGGATTTTGGAGCATACTGCACCCACCACAAACCTTACAGCTTATTGTCTGCAGATTGAAATGTCTTTCTAATGAAAATAAATTCAGTATGAGGCTGTTGGTGTACTTCAAACCATTCCAGGCATTCTCATTTTGACAAAGCTTATAGAAAGGTGTTCTGTGCAAAAATGCTCAACATAGGGAAGGAATAAATAGAAGAACCAGGTTTGAAAGAGTGACAACTCATTCAACATTGATTTATAATCTAATATAAAGAACAAGTACTTGTTCCACAGGAAATGCTCTTACCTCTACATCAGGATTTTTTTTTTATTTTTTTACACCTTTGTTTGCTTTCCCATGTACTTGTCCTGTAAATTCAAATTCATGTTCACCTGCTTATGACCAGAATTATTTTCTCTTGTTCTTTTCCCTATATCATTCTGTTGCCTCTCCAATGAGGGGACAGGAGTTAACCTTGGATAAGAAGCACAAGCATCAGCCTTCTCTTAGAACAGCTGAAAAGCCTGTCACTGGTGCAAGGGGCCCAAAGCTGAACTCTGTAACTTTGCCAGTGTGTTTGCTTTAACTATTCAGCTGAATATCTTGAGATGCCAGATATCAAAAAAATGAATTCTCCATGCCTTAGCAAGTCCACACTAAAAATTATTACTTCTATTTTTGAAATTTAGACAATATTATCTCAGAATTAATTCTATTTTTACTTAAATTGTACTAAATTATTTGAATTTAATAGAGACATTACATATTATCATTCATGAGATTATTGAATACATCCCAATCCTAGCCTTAGATTCTTAAAGATTACTTGTAAAAAGCTGTAGAAAAAAGTCATCAACTCAAGTTTGGGAAACTCTGCAACCAGCGGAAGCATTCATCTAGTTAGGCAGTACAAGTCCATTGAGAGTTGTGTCTTTCCTGGAGATTGGCTACTTATTTCACCAACTTCTTGAGACGTACTGTCACATTCTCTTAGGAAAATTAAAAAAAAAAGTTCTTATTAAAAGTCCAAACATTTTTAATAAGATTAGAGCAATTCCTCAATTTTATATCTTAGAAGCAAGACCAAATAAAGCCTCTTTTTTCTCTGCCCTTTTTTTTTTTTTAATTTTAAATAATGTAACTTGTTTTCCTAAGTATTTGTTAGTGTTATCAACAGGAAAAAATAGGAAAAATAACATGGTCTATACAACACAGCTTGAAACCTTGAGTTCTGTATTTTGCTTTGCCAAGCACCTGTTTTGAGTTGGTCAAAACATTTCACTTCTCTCCTTTCTCATTCTTGTTTCTTATCTGCTTTATTTTGGCTACCGCCTCTGCAGAGCAGGAGCCGTTTTCTCTTTTTGTGTTTGTATGGTGCCAGCCACGACGGTGCTGCTTGGAGCCCTGCTGCGGACACCTTGCTGGTCAGCTTTTGGGGATGCTGGGGAAGATCCTTTTGTCCCCCTGACAGCCTGGGGTACACCAGGTGCTGTGCCTGCTGGCTCGCTCGTGTGTTGGCCACGCTGCTTCTCGGCAGCCCAGGGGGGCAGGAGCAGGGCAAGGTCTGTAAAGTTTTGGCACACTTTGGCCACTGCCTGCACTTACCTGTGGTTTGGTTCTCAGATAAATCAGAAGTGAATGAGCAGAAGGAAGGGGAGCCCACATTGCATGTCCCAGCAACAGCACGAGAGGCAGGAGACAGCCAGGTGCCAGGGGAGGTGGGCAGGTGGGGAGGGGACTGGTGATCCCCCACCCCAAAATGAGGCATGGAGGAGGAAAAGAAGGGCACTGCTCCTGCCAAAGCTCTCAGAAGAGATAGTCAAGAAAGTTATGTGCGAAACTTCATTCCCATCTAATTTCGGCTTACCTTGGATATTCACGTCACAAAAGCCTGAAGTGCAAGCACAAGATTCAGCCAAGATTCAGCCAGGACTGGGCTTACTTTCCTTTGGAAGGAAGCACTTGTCACCATTCCAGCTTTCCCTCATTCCAAAATATTTTGCTCCTCAAAGCCCTTGGGGTACCAGAATCAATATCCCAACCAAATGCAGCCAATCTTACAGCACTGAATTTAAATGTGCTGTTAGCAGTACCTCTGCTGCTGAGAAGTGTTACAGCAGAAATACTTTCAGAAACAGGTGTAAGGAACCACTCTAGCTGGGCTTGCTTTGCACAGCTTAACGCTCCTGAGCGTTTCCCTGGGGAATGACTTTGAGAAACTTGTCTACTTCATTTTTCTTTCAAAATTTTCTTTAAAGGAATGCTAAGGATGGAGTGAATTTTATACCTTCCAGCATTTATTTGGAAAATATTAAGGACAACGTCCCAATACCGTGAACGTTTATGTATGTCACACTACACTTGCAGGTGACTCACATAAAATTATTACCAAAGTATACACAGTTAAGGACTACAAATATTTAGGCATTATTACAGTTTCCTCAGGTCATATATGCACTTTGTTTGTCCTGCTGTCAGGACATCAAGCAGCCATAAGTCTACTCCAGTATCCACCATCACTCCTCCAGCACTGATAAAAACTTGTTGCAGTGTTCACTATTTGATTAGTATTCATCTTTAATACTTTATTTGATCCATAGCACCATTTACTTGTTAGCCATGCAAAAATTATTTGCCATATAAATTATGCATGGGAAAAGACCAGAATTGATTAAATACGATTCAAGGCAAAGTTGTTAAACAAGGCCATTCCTTTGGCATCCTGAATGATGACTGTGTGATAGCTGCTACCACAAGCACGATGACTCAAATCGTTCATACCCATCAAGCCACTGTCCAGGTTGCCATTCTCGCTGTCCCTGAGGGCACGTTTCTTTCTCATGCAAAAGGAATCCGGCTCACATTTACTTTCAGTACTGCTCACTCAAGACCTTAATAAATGAAGATCTGCATCCTCATTTTGTCCTCACTGCATTGTGTTTGCAGCAATTGTTCAGATGCTCTGAAACCAGTTCAGTGAAAGCCACTGAGCACCTTCTGTGGGCAGGTACCTCGCCAGAGCCTTATTTTTAGATCCCATTCTATTCTGGCTCTTGCTCTGCCTGTTCAATGTCAACAGTATGAAATGAATTCTGCTGGGCTAAGCTGTCCAAAAGCTGTAAACACAGGTATGTAAGCTGCTTTACAGGAGCTGTTTTAAATGTACAGCTGGTTTACAGAGAGACAAGCAGTTGAAACCTGACCAGGCTTTAAGGCTGGCTGAGAATATTGCTTTACTAATCTGCTTGACTTCCATGACAAATAAAATAATAGAAACTATGGTGAAGGGCAAAAACAGTTGTGAAATGAAAAGCAATGATATAATTTGAGGTCACTGAAATAAGAGGAAGAATATAAATAACTAACAACCTTGACATTTTTAGGAGGTTACAGATAAGCATGATAATGGAAGTTCACATGATGCAATTTATGTGAATTGTCACAAAGCCATTAATAACATTTCACATGACAGGAGCCAGCTCACCTTGCTAATAAATCTCGGCAACCCTGGGCATTTCACAGGGATGGATAAAGACACACTTCCAAAAAATGAAAAGGATGTGGCACTGCTTGCACAAGAGCATTCCCAGAAGCAGAATTTCTGTTTCATTTACTAGCTTGTTTCCATCAAAGGCATCACTGATGTAAGAGTTTTACAACCACTTTTTTTTTTGGCCTCTGCTGAGGAAATGAAAACCAACCTCTCTAATAATTATTAAAAATACAATGGCATGAAAAACAATGTCTCTTTTTGCATGAGTAAAAAACCTTTATTCCCCCTTTCCTTCCATAAACTCCTTCTGACTTTGAGAACCCTTTAAAAAATAGTACCGTGCTTACCTTGGTGTGAGAAAATACCGAGATTCTTTTTAATGGTAGTAACATGGCAGTCTGCCACTCACTTTTTTGTGTGCGCATGCACACTTGGGCCACCAACAGGGGCCAAAGGTTTACTTCTCTTAGTGCAACCAGTAACATTCAAGCATAAATTAATAACAGGCAAGCCTTTTCAAGGGGCATCAACTGTTGCATTGCAAGGCTTGCAGTGTCAGCTTTGCCCTGGTCTTTTCCTTTATTCCTGCTGTGGCATTTTAACGTCTTGTTTTGAAATTTCTGGGGCAGACTTAATTCAATGAACCCAACGGGTTGTGTTAGGAGTGAACACATCACTTGCAGGACCTAACCCCCAGCACTCAGGTGGGTCCAGCTAGAGTCTGTCCCCTGGGATGCATCCTCATTGGCACCTGCTTGCAGCAGGTAGATGAAAATGGGAGCGAATGGCAAGGCTGAAGTCCTTTCTATACCTCCTGGTAAGCCCCAGACCAAAATGTTTATTCAATATATCAACCCCTGTGCTGTTACAAAGTCTAAAATATGTTGCTAGCAAGTAGATATGCACAGCAAATACAAAACCATGTCGGAACAGGCTGAGGCAGAAACGTGGAGCTTTTAAGATCCATGATTGTTTTAGAAAAACAACACACTGATGAAAAAAAAAAAAAAAAAAGATGGCATTATCACTGAACTATTCATATTCAATTTAAAATGGATTAGAGAGCACTCTGAGGGTAAGTGCTGTACTTTAAGTAGCAATGATATTTCAACCATGTATACAGCCTATTACATTTCATCTCTGTACTTCTTATGAAGGCTTCAGTTCAGCTTCTGATACCTACACCGTTATTAAAGCTGCTTGTTGTAATAAATTAAAGGGTGTCAATGCTCTTTTATATAAATCCTTCACATGCTGTCCCTCTCACTGCCTCTTCAATAACCTTCAAGAGCGCAGATGCAGCCAGAGATGCAAGAGTGCTCCCACTAAGAAACCCAAACTGATATGGCTACAGGGGATATCTGGAAAAAATAGTAGAAAAATTGGACAAACTGAGTTCTTTGGCAATGCAGAGAAGTGAAATTCACCTTGCAGAGCTTTCTGCTAAAGGACACGAGCTGGAAAGCCTGCATGGGAGGACTGGAAGCATCACCAGCCACAGGATGTCCATCATGTTCCTTCATATGGGATGTGCATGGCACATACCCACAGGCATTGCAAGTGGCTCAGTTTTAGTGTTGTAACTGTTATGAAATCTTTGTCTGTAGTAAATTTAGTAAATGCCTTTCCTCATCCCACAAAACAGACACTACAGTCAACACTGTCCAGATTGCACTAATCTCTCTAAACCCATTGTAAAACCAATTCCCATAAAACCTGCATATTGCATATTGATTTTTCTATTCATATTTTATTACAGCAAGTTCTTTCTGAAACCATACCACCGCTTTTTGATCCTTCCATTGTAGCAGTTTGTGCAGCTGTAAGCTGTAATTTAGTTTTCCTTTGCATAATCATGCATATATATACACACATATTCAGACATATTTCTTCCATAAAACGTCATTGATTTGAAACAAAGAAAATATCCAGATTTCCACAGTTCAGATGACAATATAGGAAGTTCTTTCACAGAGCAAATCTCATTAATCCCCTCAAAGGCAGAGTTACTGGTTTCACCATCTAACGTGTGATTCCCTAACTCCTTACCTCCATCACATTCACATTCACATCTAAGAGCACATGGATACCTTTGAACTAATGACACCATACAAGACCTAGATGTTTTGCCATAAGGCAGGACAGTCTTATTTTATTGACACTGGGACAGCAGAGGTGCCTCCGTGTTGTTATTGTTACCGTAAGGACATACCAGCCTGACTAGCACATGCTCACAAACCATCCCCATTTCCCTCTATAACCTCAGCCAGCGTACATCCATCTTCTCCAGAGACAGTGGAAACTCTCTGAAATGTCATTCATTTTTGAGATTATATACTTTAACTTGCATTTCAAATAATGAAACAACAAAACTAAATACCAGTTATTAGGAATAATTAAGTTTTGGTTCATTACCTATGATTTTTGTCTTATAGTTATTGACCATTAGAAAGCATGGACATTATTGGATGTCTGCCTAAAAACAGCAAATTAGTATCTGGTTTTGGTTTAGTTTTCAGTTTACTAAAAGAAATAAGTTGAAAAATAATGAGTGAGGAAAACAAATGGAATACAAAAGTATATACTGAAAATAGGATAGTGAAATTAATTTTTATATTAAATCACCAAATTGGGAGTAATAAAATAATATATAAGTATATGTACATTAAAGAATTTTGACCAGCAGTTTCCAAGTAGCTAAGCTCCAAGCACCTTAAGAAGTAATTCACTAATGCAGTCAAAAGACTGCTCTAGTCAAGGCATCCCACTACCAGAGAAAACTGTACATTAAGTTCTAAAAAAAAAACTGCATAGTGAAAAGTCTCACTCTAATATCAGATTTGTTTCAAGCCTCTATTTTTTTTCTGCACTAGGGACTAATCCACTTTTCTCCTTAAATGGAAGAGTGATCTAGTTTAAAGAACAGTGTCTTCCTAGAAAGCCTCGGATGTGTTTGAAATTACTCTGGTTTTGTCTGAAAACATTTGGTGCAAAATGGTAGCTTCCCTCCAATTGCCTTTTTTTTATATCTAAAAATATAAATAAATTAAAAAAAAAAAAAAAAAAGGAATCAGAAAACAAGTGGTTTATTTTTTTATGTGAAATTAAAGAACACTTCTACCAAATATTAAACAATTCATATTTAAACATGGGTATTAATCCATTCCTCATTTTTGTTTTGTAAAATGTTTCATTGTATTTAGAACACTATAGTGACTTCTTTTTCCCCCTCACAGGATGGAGTATTTTCTGATATTCTGCATTTGAGTAGCAAACTCTTTAAGAATGAACATTGAAAACTGTAGTAAACATCAGAGCAATCAACTCCAGATTTGGGCAGAGCATGCATTATGGTTTGACACGTAAAGCAGTATCAAAACAATAAGAAACAGAATTGTTTCACTGAATTGCCATGGCTCCTGCTGCTTACTTAGCTTCCTCACAACATGCTCTTCTTGGCTACAGTGGTAAAACAAACTGCTTTGAGGAGTATCTGCAGTGCATGATACCAATACAATGCCAGTGCAATCGGGGAGGTCATGTATGCTAAAAGACATTTAAGAAATGCTTTTACCTTGCTAAGCAGATTTGTTATGAAAATCATTTACATACTACAAGAACAAAAAATATCACCATCAGCATGTAAATCACAGCTACAACCAGTGGCAATAATGTCCTTATATCAATGCAATATTTTTATACACCCCTATCTCTTCCACATAACAACATGCAACAGTGACAGCTCCAATCTTTTATTTAATTTGTTCCTGACCTTCCAGATAATGCTGCCTGTTATCTGCCTGCATTTGTTCCTTGACTATAGCAGTGACACTGTCCTAAGAAATTGTGTTTGCCCCTCTTGGAGCTGTGAATATTGAATTCAGACAAAACTCTTTCAAGATATTTTCCTAGAAATGATTAAATTACATAGCTCTACTTATGTATTTGTGTATTAAACTCTTAAATATGGTTTCAACAACAACAACAAAAAAAAAAGCAATTTAAGAGTAGGCAGGTATACATTTTTTTAGGAAATATTTCCCAAGAATTCTCTTTTTAGTTTCATTACAGAATTCCTGTTAAAATAGTTTCATTTTCCCTGATACAGTCAAGAGTAATGATACAGAACTGCGATTATTTCCTCCTGTAAGTCCTTCCTTAGATCTATGCCAACACATTTGCCTTTAATATCAACATGACTAAAATTAAATGAGAATATTTTCCTTATTTTAATATTTCTACAAGTAAACATATTTATTTCAGTCCTAAAAAAAATTTGAAAAAATCCACTTAAAATCTAGATGAGTTATTAATTTAGCATGTATAGAGGATATGAAAATAATATTTTATCATGGTGCGAAGGTATAGAAAGAATGGCACACTGCAACAAAAAGCACCAATCCTGTAACATATTTCTTTCATCCATTTTTGATTGTCCAGGTACTTGCCAAAAGCCGTATGAAAAAAGTGTTTTCTAGAACAAGTTGCTTTACACATATCCAGATTAGGTCTCTTGGACATTTCAAAGTTAGGATGCTTCTGTATCATATATAATTCAATATTTGCAAAACTATCTGCACCTTCAAGAATTAATAACAAGTAGGCAAATAGATCCTGAACCTATTAAACAAATCTAGATGAACCTGAAGGAACCAATTTATTCCTCCAATTTTAGCTCTCAACTCGACAATTATCTAATGATCTCCCAGGAGGTCAGCTCAAATGGGAATTCCCCCCCCCCTCCCCCCACTCCATACCCCCCCCCCCCAAAAAAAAAAAAAAAATGGAATTCTCCAAAACCATTTCTGAATATCCCCATCTACGTGTCCAAGAAAAGTATTTAGAAGACAGAGGAAATATTCAAACACAAACTTATTTCTAGTATATAAAAGGGAAATAGATGATATTTTCCATGCCAGTCCTAACAGTAATTTACTCATTTTATTTGTCACTGATGGTTCAGGACCTGTCTCTGACTTTGTTTTCCTCGGTTATATTTCAGCAGCATCTTGCACCATGAACTTGGAACAGGAAGAATTTTGTTTCACTTGTTAACAGTAATCAAAATAAGGCACTAAAGGTAGCTGTCTTTTTTACGATCTCTAGAGAACAAATGACCTTTATTGCTGCTATACTGCTCCAATTTGTCGGTGTTTGCTTTCCATATTGCAAAGTGTGTTTACTCTCATCAGTCATTATTGCTTTCATTTACAGTATTTAGCTGGAAAGCAAATAAGCAAGATGGACAAGGGTTTAGGGAAATGTAAAACAGAAACCATTGTATTAACCAAGCTACATCTTTAATATCTTTCATTAGTTTGCATGGAGTGGGTAAAACTGACACCTCATTATATTTTACTGCAGATTGCACTCAGGAGTGGAACATTACGGAGAAAAGTTTGGACTCAGAAGTGTTACATCTGACAAACTTCACCCTTGACTGCATTTGGTTGAAAATTATTTTCAGTTTTATGCCTGGTCGATTGAACCAAGTTTTAGTCCGTGTGCACTATTTGGTTCAAGGCACTAGAAAGGGGGAGATGTCTTTAAATATGACAATGGGGCAGTGACTTTGATTTGCAATTTAGCATGCAGCATGGAAAAAGAATTTTAAAGTCTGAAGATATTCCCAGCTGGAGGTATCAAACTATTTGTGTATAAGTATATAGGAATCTGTTTGCTTACTAGGGACTACAACTCTGATTAATTTACTTTGTATTGTTGTACTTATACGCAGATGACTGACAAAGGCAGACACTGTTGGTATCTAACCTGGTTCTAGAAAAGCATGTACATCTCAAAGCAAATTACAGCAGTAAAGTGTAGTACAAAGCAGCAATGTCAAGACTATGACTGCCCAGACATATCTCAGCAAATAACTCAAAACTTGCAATTCACTAAACCCGGAATTGCAGCCATCTTGTTTTGAAGCTGGGTTCCTAGAAGTCCCAAGGCCCTGGCTTTGACCAAGGCTTTCAGAGCCTTGGAGACAGATTTCAGAGGTGGTAAATTCTGGAATCAGCTCCAAGCTCCACTGGCTTAAGCCATTTCATTTAGAAATAGGAAAACAGGTATGGAAAAAGGAGTTCATAAGCTGTGGAGGGCATCACTCAAAACTAGGTACGTGACAAAGCCAAATGCAGCCATCGGCCATCAAATGTCCTTCTCAATAAGACGAGAAGTCAAACTCCCCCCTAAGCTGCTAAGTTCCATCCTTCCTGAACACACCATGAATCAGCAGTCCTAAAAAGAAAAAAAAAAAAATCCATTTTATAAGGATCTTCTAAATGGACCTCTGCTGAGCTTGAGTGAAATAAAATTTTCTCTTGAATTGGAAATCTTATATTTTGGCAATCTTGCCATGTTATTTAAAGCAGGATACCATCTTATAGAGAATACTGTAGTAGAAAGCATTTATCACCCTAATACATTTCTAGCTACATCAACACAGTCTCTTCCTCTGGGTCCTCACTTGCTCTTAAATACTACTGATCTCTAGTCTACCCAAAATGCAGCTATTAAAATGACCTCCCTTGCCCATCAATCTGATACACCACTGTCTTCTTCAAATTCTTCCACTGTTTCCTATAATTAGGCACATCCACCATAAATTCCTCAGCCTTGTATTCAAGTTCAGCTCTGCCAGTGCCTTCTGCACCCCAATTTAGTTGAAGGGCATCAGGACAGCAAGAAGTGACCACTTGCTCTGAGCAACAGAGCAGTAACTCACGTAGTATAGATAGGACGTATCAGTCAGATGTTCCTTTTTATTGCCCAGTGGAAAGAGGCAAGTGATATATGGAGGAGAAACATGTTGGATTACAAACCTGATGAAGAGTTTACTAATGGTGTGGAACTGGTGTGTGACAATAGATTGAATTAATTCTCTCAGGACAGAAGCAAAAATAACTGCAATAAAGCTGTCTAAAATACCCAATGAAATATTATGAAAATGGAGTGTCAACTTTAAGTTATAGCAGAAATTATCATTATTCAAAATGAAAAAAGCAATGAGGCAGCAAAAGATAACTGTAAATGTTGACAGTATCCTCAAGATGTTTCCCTTGTAAGAAATAATTTAATGATAACTAAAACACCCCCTGAAGATTCAAGATTTGGAAGAGTCTTGATTTATACACAAACTTGTTGAAATACTCTTTGATGCATAGGAATGATTACGTATTGACAAGAAATATTAACCTGCTTGTTAAAGCAACATGATAAACATCTGCTTAACTCACCCAGCAGGGCCCAAAGTACATTCAATTTTGCATTAAACTGTACAGAATTTACCAGCAGCAATATGCAATTAGAGCTGAGCTACAACTCCAACACTTTGTCCTCTGCTTAGATATACAGATGCGCTGCTGCAAGCACACTGGGAGAGACCAAAACATGTGTGGCTTGTCTCCAGGCCCTGCAGGGTGCATCCAGGGTATTTTGATTAGTTTTGTGTTCTCACTTCTCCTTTAGCTGGTAAAGCACTCAGGCACCATGTGTGGCATTTGAGGGCGTCCCCAAGGAAGTCTGACCGCAGCCAGAGCCACGCTCTGTGCAGAGTGTCAGGTCAGGAGGATAGACCAAGCCCCTAAATTCACTACACATTAGATATTGTGCAGGCACTACAAGGAGTGCTATGACTTAAAATACAGAGCAAGTCCTAGTAGCCTGAAGGCAAATTTAGTTAAACAAAACAAAACAAAAAAAAACCAACAACAAAAAAAACCAGATCCAAGATGTTTTAAAGGGACAGTATGGGCCAATTGCTTGGGAAGGACTACAGGAGTACATTCAGCTGCTTCTAGATTGGTAGCTAGCTGCATTCAGACAAATGCAATGGTTTTGGAAATCTGCAGTTACTATTAGAGATGTATTCAATCGATCCATCTCATCACCTCTACCTGCATCTGCTTTGGCTGAGCCCCAGAAATATTTGATTTCTTGCAAGACACAAAACAATAAAAGCAACAAGAGTAGGCATATCTCACTTGGTCCATTATTCATACTACATATAGAAGAACTGGTACCTAAAATACTGCTGATCTTAAATTTCTTGCAATAATGTCAGAAAATAGTAATAATAAAAAAAATCAATAATGGGGTGAGGAAACAAATTTACAATCATCAGGAAAGTCTAAAGGTGCTCAAATATTTTTCTTCTTAAACTTGGGAGATATGAAAGTTGTCCTCAGCAATAGGTTCCAGAAATAGTTTGTCTAGCATCAGCATTTTAATTTTGTTACATATATACATACATCCACATAGACATATGTGTGCATATTAATAGGCATTTTTTTCAAATATAAAACAATTTTAAGATTAAAAATAATTCCACAGCTGTGGAATGCTTGGATTTAAAAAGGCTGACTCCTTTGTCCAGCTTCTCACATGACTCACTGCAGAGGAAAATGCTTTCTTCTAAAGCATGTTCTTAGGGAGCGTAAAAAGAGAATAATTATGTCTCAACTCCTTTGTAAGCTGTCCAGAGATTTAAGTATTACTATTAACAAAAAATAAAAAGGGAAGGGGAAGTACATCCTGGCAGAACCTGGAGTCTTCCTACCTAGGAGACTGACTGTGTGTGCATGCGTGCATTTTCTTGGCTGCTATTACCTACTTATAGCATTGCTTGCAGTCAGCTGCAGGATCCTGCCCTGTGAGCATGGATCAAAAGATAAAGTGACTCTTAACTCCTCACAAAGCATTCAAGCTGGTATAGTTTAATGCCTGAAAGCATGCCTGATGTATGATCCAATATTTGCATCAAAAACAGATCGAAAACATGAGCCAGCTAAATTAAGAAATATCTAAAATTAAAGGAAGCAAACTTAAGATGTGAGCACCTGCAAAAAAATGATTTCAGCCTCTTTCAACCAGATCACTGCAATTCGTTTCCCACAGGTGCTCAACAAATCCTTCTTCCCTGTTGACAGCCACGCACGTTGTCTTACATACAATTCCATCCCATTCACTCTAACCTGAAACATTCTCTCCACAGTGAATGCAATGTTAGATTTTCTATAGATTTCATAGTTTTCAATTTTCCTGCATAACTCCTCAGTAATCTCGCTCTCTCCTTGCTTATTATATTTCAATACATGCCACCTGTAACTCAATTTCCCTTTCTTCAAAAATTGCTGATGCCTTCCAAAATGCCAGCATCTCTGCAACTGCTTGAAATTTCAACTCAATCTTTGTGGCATTTGTAGCTCACAATTCTGTCTTTGAAATGATGCCAAACTTCAGCCAAAATGTATTGCTTGCTGCTCCTGCCGCTTTTACTTTGTTTTTTTTTTTTTTTTTTTGCTCCTGCTCCCCCCTTACTTAGAGGGATTTATATAATTGTGTGAGGAAACAGAATTGGGGGGGAACAAATTACCCTGTCTGCAGCTGAAGGCGTGAAACACGTATTACACAGAAGAAAAGAATATATTTAAGTGCACACATCTTTTTAATGATGGATTTGCTGCTCTAGCAGTAATAATGGTGGAAGTTTAAGAAGCGCAGTGAATGATGAGATACACCAGGAAAGAGAAATCTTGCCAACCACGTGCCATATTTTAACATCTGTACTGTTATATTAACTTCTTTACAAGAAGACTCATGGGTTGATCCACAGAGATGTACTGATATTGCCCTTCCAATTTTCTTCAGTCATGTTCAAAAAGCAGCTATAGAACAGAGCTTTGTGAACAAAGGAGTTTTGCTTCCAGGAAACCCTCACTGACTGCTTCAACCTGGAATAATGGTCCTTTCCCTGGTCAGCTTTAATTAAAACCTTCTCCAGGCACAAAAGAGGGGTCAGGATTTACTTAAGAAAGCAAAAACATTCATCTGAAAGGGACTGGAGAACGAAAAATGTATTAAAAAGTTTGACACAGAACATGAAATAGATTTCTTCACTCTTTTCATTGCCCCTCATTCTCCTTATAAAGTGTACTGTAGAAGTATTGTCCAGAGTGTTTTTCATAAATTTCTTTAAAAGATTATTTCACTGATGTCTGACCTGAAAGACTTCTCTAATATAAAACCAAATTATTTTCATTTTTACTGATTTCTAAAGCTTTTTTTTTTTTTTTTTTAGTAATACTTCAGGGAGAAATAATAATAATAAAAAAAAAAAAAAGTCAAAATAATTAAGCTTTCAGTAATCGCTGTATCACAGCATCGTATAGGTTGGAAGGGATCTCTGGAGGTCATGAGGCCCCAGCCCTGCCCCATGTCCCGACAGCTTCCTGGAAGCCCCCAAGGAGACACCAGCACCCTGTGGTACCCGGGCCAGGCTCTGGCACCCACACTGCACAGAAGTGTTTCCTGGGGGCCAGAGGGAGACTCTTGGGCTCCAGTTTGTGCCCAGGGCCAGGCTCCTGGTGCTAGGTTTTCTCCAGCTTGGCCCTGTCCTTATGGGAGGTCCCCCAGGTCTGAGGCACCTCCTCTCCAGGCCCAGCAGCCCAGGCTCCAGCAGCCTCTCCCTGCAGCTGAAGGCTTCAGGCCCTGTTTGATGGCCCTGTGCTTGGCTTGCTCCAGTACATCCGTGTCTCTCTCAAAACATGAAGACATTTGATATTCCCCGTCCCTGGGTGGGCTCGAACCACCAACCTTTCGGTTAACAGCCGAACGCGCTAACCGATTGCGCCACAGAGACAGGTGTTTTTTCTGGATTTGTTCAAAACAAATAATGAGCAAGTTATCTAGATGTATATTACATATTTGGAGCTCTTTGGAGTGATTTTTGGACATTATACCAGCTCCCTTCTGACCAACACTGCCTGAATCACTCAGTGACTCTGCAATACCACGCAATGTGATGAAAGAACAACACCAATATATACACACACACAAAAAAAAGTAAATTATCTCCTGTTTTTCCTTTCTTGACTTTCAGGAATTGTGACCTAGTAACACCTAACACCTTGACATAACTGATAAGAAGTTTATCAGCATGAAGTTTGGCTAGCAAAGTTAATTTATTTTACAGTTACTGTATATCATCAGTATCATTCAGTGAAGAAGGACTGAGAGTTAACTTTCCCATTGCATATTTCAGAAACATGCATATAGAGAAACTGTATATATATTTATAAGAATCAGCTTAAATGTAAGAAGCTCAAGAAAAGAACTGAAAACCAGCTTCTGCCCCCCCCCCCCCCCCCCCAGCTTAGATGTTTACTCCACTAGAGAGAGAAATCTCTGGGATATTAGCTTTTATTCATGGGATCATCACTAAAGAAACTTTGTGGAGGATAAAGATGCAGATCAATGAAACCATGGATTTAGAAAAGAAAATTAAACAATTTGAGAAGGATTACCACAACGGACCAGCTAATGGAGGCCTAACACAGCTCTGAAAAATAAAAATGTGCCTGATTTACATTTATATTGTTGTGCTTTTTTTTTTTCAATTGTTTTTGTATTCATCCTCAATTATTCCAAAAGGCTGTGTTTTATTACTCTAAATAGAGAAATAATAAAATATGGAGTCTACTCTATATTTAAAAAATGAAGAGAAAGATGCAGACTCTGACAACACTGTTGGTTTGCTCTGAGATCTGAGAGAAATAAATAGAGATCTGAGGAAATAAATAAAATTTTAAAACTGAAAACAATCTCTGAAAGCCTTGCTGCATCTCTGAATATTTGTACAGTTCAGGATCTCAGGAAAACAAAACTGAATTCAAACAGAGCAGGGAAAAAACATGGTTTTCATCACAAACAAATGCATTCTCCTGGTCCCCTGGGGATGGCCACTGCTTTGCTGGCAGAGATGTGGCAGCGTGACACCACTGTCCCCATGTGACACTGGGGTCTGGGCTGTACCGCGAGCGGGACTGAGGTCCCGTACAGGAGGGGGCCCATGGGAAGCGGTGCTGAGCCATCAGCTGCCAGCAGACAGCCTTCCCCTAATGTGCTTAAAAATGATACCTCCCTCAGCTGCCTCACTCTCCACCATAGCGTGAGCAAAGAGCAGACCCCGGCTCGTCAAACACTGCCACTACTTCTCTATTGCAGAGCTCTTCACACGGGAAAGGAAGGCTTGCAGGTTTGCTCTGTTTTCTTCCTCAGCATATCTCAATCTAAATGCAAATTTGTTCCCCTTCCTATCTTCGGCAAGAATATCTTCATAAATAATATTTTTTTGTTGAAGAAAAATTTCCTTCAGTTTTCTGGAAAGAGATCTCAATTTAAGCTTTAAGTTACACACTCTTGATTTTTATTTTTATTTTTCCATAGTCCTATCAATGTCAAATAAGGTTCCTTGTAAAATGACGAGGCAGCCCCATCTCCCCCAGCCCAGCTGCTGCCATTCCTCCTGTCAGTCTGCTGCCTAGCACCTTGCACAGCCACCGCTGGCTTCCTTCTCAGTACTGAAGGCATTGCTAAGAACAGCATGGTTTAAAATAAGCCTCATGAGTTTATACCTTGAAAACATGCCATGAAATCTTAAATTCAAAGGATTAAGTGTTTACCTACATGATGGAAAAATAAGCTTTTGAACCAGGTTTCCTTCAGTCACTTGTAAGGTCTTTGCTGGTTTCAACTCCAAACTGTCACAATTACATTAAAAAAATCTTGCTTCCAACGTCACATTGGTGCTCAAAGCCAGAATTTACTCGACTACTTTAATATACATACATATAAAATAAGTTGGTAAAAGGGGCTCCAAATATTTAGTAGAAGCATTTTATGCGATAGCACAACAAAACATACACAGGCCTAAACCCTTTGAAAAGAAAATATGTACATCTATGAGTGTTCTGTGACCTAGCAATTCATCTACATAATAACTTTTGCTTAATTAAAAAAAATTCACTGAGGTAAGGCAACAGCTCTGTACTGAAAACCGAATTTTGTTATTTTGCCATTAAAAAGGCTGAAAAAATGTGCTTACAGGGAGGTGGGAAGCAATGTGGCCCACCATCTCCTCACATGGAGATATATGAGGGTTATACATAGGTTTAGAAATATAGGGGAAAAAAAAAAAAAAAAAACAGGCATTTTAGCTAGGCTAACTAGTACCAACACTTAGACACACCCTTTCATGGAACAAAATTAGGCTCTCCAATGTGATGTTGTACTTCAGTGACTTCAGTTTATTTTACTGTCTTACGTTAGCAAGACTTTCACTGCATTTCGTTCCTTTCATGCCAAAATATGTCAAAATCCATCCCTGGTTTGAAGAGGTGCTACTCACACAGGCACGGAGATGCTGCTAGTCCTTATAGACGTGCAGAGGCTGCAGTGAGGCACAATGCGTTATCAGCCTGCACACTTAGTTTACAAGGCGCTGTACGAGCGATAACATTTACCTCTGCATGAAGTGAGATAAAGTTACAAACCTGCACAGGTTGAAAGAAAGATGAAATAACCTGTCTACAAACCAACTTGAATTTCAAGCAGCAACATGAAGGAACACGAAGAGCTCCCTTATTTCTCCTCCTTGCTCCAGACTAAAGGAAGCTGTTTGAAAACGATGAAGTCCAGTTCCTGTAGCTGGAAAACACGATGTGTGTCCTATTCATCTGGACTTATAGCAGATCAATTATGTCATTAGAATTTTAAAATAAACAAGTTTTACAATATCTAGAATATTATTTCTAAATTAACAAAAGAGGCTTCCATTATTTTTCACAGACATCAGAGAAGCTGGATTTCTATTTATTTATTTTAAAGTAAGAATGTGCATTGCTTTAGTTGCTTGGAATATTATTCCACAAAAGTTTCTTCGTAACAATATCTTATTGTCTTGAAAGGGGAATATTTCATATGACTAAGTTTTGAAAGCAAAGTTTTCCACATCCCATAAAAACAGAATACACAATATCAGCTCTCTGTACAATTCCATTCTATAACATAGAAAAAGGGAATCCCAGAAACACTAGTGCACATTTCTGATACGAAATTATCCTCTTCAACCTTGCAGTTGCTCAGTAAAACATTTGTCAACTTAACTAAGGCCAGGTTTCTGAATCACCAAAATCTCATAGCATCATGTGTGTTCCACAAAGAAATATTTTAGAACAAAAATCTGTTTTATCCAGTGAAAGTTCAACTTGCAGCCTTCTGACTACATTAGGTGTCCTAATCTTAAAATACATTTACTCACAGCAATGTATGTGTGATCTATTTTCACGTTCCAGTATAGATCCACACACACAGTAAAGATTTTATTGTTTTGTTATACTGAATCGAGTCCTGTTTAGAAAACAACATATTCATAAAGTTTTGTTCACAACTTTCTACCCAGAAACAAATCAAAGTTAATTTGGAGCCCTTGTCATGCATTTCATCTTTTCCTGGCCCCTGATGATTTACTAATGAGAGCCTAAGGAAATGAGAGCCTAAAAGGAAAGAATTTTGGTGACAAAGATGAAAAATCTGTCTAGGTTTTGGTGACATAGGTGACATTTGTAATGGAAGCATGTCAACAGAGTCAGATATTGAGTCAGATATCTAAATTGTAGTGTCAGATATCTAAAGGGTTTTCTGTATTCATATTGAAGACGAATATGTTGTAACAACAATGTGGAAATTTATAGGGTGAGGTATTTTGTGTTTTCCTATCAAAAATGCCTTTATTGTCTACACACACCAAGAAAAAAAGTATTAAAAACATGCTCTTGCTGACAGAATACGTGTTCTCACCACCACCCTCCAAAAATATAAATAAATAAAAATAATTCTTCCACGTACAATAGTAGTTTAAGACAGATTTTGGTCTGCCATTAGACAGCACATTCTGGGAATGGCCTTCCAGCTAGCTCCAGGCATCAGAACAGTGCAGCTGTATCTCAATTCCATCCTGATGGCTTGGGCATATATAATATATTGAGAAGGGACTTCATCTCTTTATATCAGAATTTTGACATAAAACTGTCATCCTCATTCAAGTCTCAATTTCCTCTTTTGCTCTGCTAAACCTCTGAATATATCAGAAGCATATATTAGACTTCACTTAATTGTGATTACAATGAAATTGTTAGAAAAGTTAGTGAATGCAATTAATGTAGGGCTGCAATACCAACACTGACAGATCTGCAACCACAGCCCAAACAACATGTTGAATTTGGAAAGTAACAGTAAATCTTATTTTCTACCCTCTGCCTGAAAGATGCATCTTCAAATCACCAAGATGAGCTGAATAAGGTCATACTGAATTTATTTTTAGTATATGACTAATTGATGCTATTATTGTTTCAGCTGCACCACTATTCTCAGTGCTGCACCCAGTGGGGGAGGTGGGTTTTGTCTCTGGAAACAGATGCTAAAGATGATGCACAAAAATCCAGTCAACACCTACATGCTCGGCAGTGGTTTTAAATAAAGGCTTCTTCTTATATCTCAATGCCAGCTCACAGCCTTGCTGGTTGCTTGAACAAGTCATAACAGGGTTGTACAAGCAAAGCTCAGGTACACCAAACTACTTTGCTCAAAGGCATCACATGTGCCACTGGGGTTCTTACCTGTCCATAACTTTTGCCACCAGACCTTGGAAGCTACACTTGTGTAAGTGCCTGCCTTCTGATGCTGAACGTAACGTGAGGCATCTGCAATGGTTATAAAGTCAACTAACGCTCTTCTACAGGCCAGGATTTTCTATTTAAGTTTCATCATTTGGTTTAATTTTAGATTTGTGGTGACAGAAAGTGAGCAAGATGTACATTATTTACTTAGTCTTACCTAAAGGTTAAAGCTTGGTCAAAGCTGAGACTTGCAGGCACGTCAGCGTTTGCTAATGTACGCAAGCAGCAGATAGCCAAATCTCTCTCCTTGTGACGTTTCTCTACCACAGAACTCAACTCAAGATTTAAGGCAAATCTAATGGAATTCTGACCAGTTATACCTATTCCTGGTTTTACTACACCACACATTCGTGTTTTATATAGCAGCCATGCAATTACTAAACTGCGATAATGACCACTTGTTATTTATTTTGCAAAAGTTTGAACAGTACACTCTGCCAGGAGCTGGACAAAGGGGTAGGAAAACGCTGCAGCAACAAGGAGATCTTGCAATGTAATTACCGCTGTTAGAACACTTCATGCACAGTATTGTTCACAAATTAGCTTGATAGTCCAAACTTTTAATGACCTTTTACCTTGCGTGGGAATAATTTCTGCAGCAGTCCTTCTTAGTTTCCATAATTAAAGTCACTTAAAAGTTTTAACTAGAAAGCACACTCACAGCACACAAGCTGATAAAGGGAAATGTAGCTTCAAGAGCTATTTTTTCCCCCTGTGCAGAGCTCCCACTGTGTCAGAAAATTACAGAATGTCCATCTTTCAATTTGGCTCAGCAACAAAGGATTTCCACCTACTCACTCCATGCTTTTCATATTTTTATTTTTAAGTCTGGATGTTTTAATGGGAAAAAAAAATATAAAAATTAAATACACTGCTAAGAATAAGTGCCAGTATTAAATGGGAAGGGAGAATTGGAAGAATGTTTGGGGTACAAAAAAAAAACAAGAAACTATATGGGGCCATTCTCATAGCTAAAGTGCTGAAACATCTTTGTGCCCCAACATTCCCCCCATCTCAAGTGTTATGCTTCTCTAATTAGTTTTCAAGGATTTTATACTTGATTTGCTTTTTTTTTTTAATATGATTGATTGCTTTTCATATAAAGATCCATGCGCAATTTTAAAAACTTTCTTTCAGATGTGCCAATGAAAGTGTGTAAAGGGACAGATTTTAGAGATATTAAAGCAATGAAATTAAAGTTGCACAGCATAATTATCTTTACAGAAGTGCCCTGAAGAAGTACATTTCAGGTTGTATATGAGGCCCACTCTGTAGACACAGACTGACCTCACAGACTGATTTGGGTCAGAAGGGACCTCAAAACTCCTCCAGCCCCCCCGCCCCCAGCCCAGGCTGCCCAAATCCCACCCAGCTGGGCCTTGGGCACTGCCAGGGATGGGGCAGCCTGGGCCAGGGCCTTACTCCATAGTGAAGAATTTCTACCTAATGTCTGATCTAAACCTACATCCCCTGACAAAGAGGCCCTCCCAGGCTTTCCTGCAGGCCTCTTCAGGCACTGGCAGGCCACTGTGAGGTCGTCCCAGAGCCGAACACCCCCAGCTCTCTCTGCCTGTTTTCATAGGAGAGATTTCCCAGGCTTTCCTTCCAAATGATATAAACCAATTCAAACGGGAAACAATTCTGAAAGGAAATATTTTCAAGCCAATAATTAAATTTAGTGCATATGAAAAGCATCTGTATTGAAAAGGAATTTTAGCACTCGGTAAAGCAATCGAAACCTATGAATGCAAACTCACCAAAAACATTTCACCAAAACCAAAAATGATCTACCTAAAACATGTGGGGAGTTACAGTTCCAAAGGAGAGCGGAAGGTGAATCTGCTCTTACTTTCTGGCTTTTAAATGTCTATGTATATTACTTTCCAGTTTCAGCATTATAAAAGAGAAAAGCTACCAGGAATATTGTTTTTAATCCAAATACTGTATTGTAAATCAAGTGACTTTCATATATACAGTACAAGAAGAAAAAAAAAAAAAAAAAAAAAAGAAGCATTTCAAAAGCCAAAGAGGCCATAAAAACTGTTCTTTACTGCATGTGTTTGACCCATGGTTCACTGAACTGAAGTTTAATATGCTACATAAAGACATGGTGTCAGGAAGCTCCGTTTCAGAAGACAGCTGAAATATGTTTGCCCTGTTTTGTCTCTGGCTTTCCAACTTCAGAAATTCTGTGCTTTAAATAACAATAACATAGCCTCACCATATATAGAATTAAAGATGCATTCATTTTAAGATTATTAGTTCATTAAAGCCACCAGCCTCTCACTGATAAATAAAAAGTATAACCAAGAGGCAAACACACAGAGTAAACAATAGGTTGTTTACCACTGCATGGCACATTTTTTGCAGTTGGTAGAAGCTATTAACTTGGTTAATGATATTGTTTCCTTGGTCTGAGACAAAAGCCTATATTAAAAAGTATCAAGCAATAAGGAATTTGGGCACTAAACTCAGAATTTTGCTCATTTCAGATTTGACTTTAAAAACTCTAACCTCAAACTGTCATCAAATAATTACATGTGGGATTCTCACAATCCCACTCATGCACTCCTAGCAAGCGATGAGATTACACCAGCATCTGACTTGGACAAGGCTATAGTAAATCCTGGTTTCTGGTAAAGGAAAAGTTCACTTTCATGAAGATATGAAAATATGTTCTCCAAATTTGTTCATTTTAGCAAAAGTAAAACCTTTAACTATTTCCTCAAAAATTGTGGAAAGAAAAAAAAAAACAAAAAAAAAACAAAACAAAACAAAAAAACAGACTGCAAAATAACAGCTTGCAGTACTCACAAGGTGATGAACTGAACTGTCCTCTCCAGTTTCAAATACCTTGTATTTCTACTTGAGATGTTCAGTATCATATAATTAAATATGCACAGAGCTTTTTTCGTATTTAAACATAACAGCAGACGGAAAAATGTGTCACTGCTTTAAATATGAATGCATCAACTACCAGCAGAAGTTACCATATCAATTCATCCACTATCCTCTAAATCACCTCATATACAAATATGTAATAGAAAACTCCTTATTTTAATGTTGTTCTAAACTTCCAAAATTCTTATGTTATGCACTAAAACTAAATCAGAAATGTAAAGTTAACCTCACGGTGTATTTACTCCAGGTTTGTATTCTAACTTCGTATTTTACTACAAGCCCTGAACATTATGAACTTTGACCGACAAGGAGCATTGGAAACAGCAGAGACTTTCAGAAATATGAGACTGGTCCCCCAGAAACACTGCTAATTGGTCCTCTGGGTACAAATCATTTCCACGTAGAAGGCCAACACACCACTTAAATCCTACTCAAACCTTGTTTGCTGAAATAAGCAGGATTTAAATGGAGCACGAGTTTTCTCGTTTCCCCCCCTTGATGAACACTGGAACCTGATCCTGCCAAGAAGATGCTCAGACCACCTCCAAGGAGACATACAGACAAGTGATAAAATAAAATAAAATAAAATAAAATAAAATAAAATAAAATAAAATATAAAATAAAATAAAATAAAATAAATAATAAATAAAATAAAATAAAATAAAATAAAATAAAATAAAATAAAATAAAATAAAATAAAATAAAAAGGTAACAAATGACAAATTTCCATTATTCATGGAAACATGAATAACCTTCCCTCAGAAGGTCCCACAGACATTTTGGTGCTCAGCAAGCAATGGGCTGGCCAGTAGGGAGATTTCCCCTGTGGCAGCCAGGACAGGCCAACTACAGCCACACACTGGGAGCTCCCCACAGCCTCATAACACACATATGCAACAACTGTGCTCCTTCAGGCAATTCCAAATGATGAGAGTGTCAGATTTTCTGTCATTCAGCAACAGAGAATAAAGAAACATACAAAATAAGAAAACTCCATCTAAGCACGGTGATTAAGCTGGGCTATGTTGGTCTATTATTTAGACTAAAGAAAAAGATACAAAACTAGAATACTAATCCTACCTCAAACTGTTTCTAATCACTGACTTTAATCTCACATTCATTTACCCTGAGTACCTAAGAAGATTTCAGTTCATATAATAAAGAATGAAACAAGGTTGCATCCACCATGTTGATCCATTTTGTTTCATTCCTCTTTTACCATGGTAACACTTCAGCCCATTTTACTTTTATGAATACAAAGATAAAATAATCTAGGCAGAGGTATAAGCCTGAAATGCTGGTTTTAGAGTTCACACAGAAATACAAGTATCATCTTTAAATAGGAGTTACATGCTGCTTCTCTTTTGAGGCAATAGAAAGCTACATGAGTCCCAAGCAATAACACCACTTTTCTCAACTTAGAAAGATATCAGGCTATATGTCACAGTAGAAATACAAAACTGAGGTGGAAATATATAAAACATTTCCTAACTTTTTTTTTTTTTTAAATGATAAAATTATGTGGTAGGTAAACTGAAGCAAGCTACAGCAACACCTGGTAAAACCTGAAAATGACGGTTGGATGTTAGTGATCAATCACACATACTGATTAAACTGGAAAGGGTTAATTGCCTGTTTTATATAACATTTTCATCTATGAAAATACAGAGTAAGAAATCACAATGCACTTGTCATAGCTACAGAAAACCTACTTTAAGGTTTTTGTTTAAATGATGGGATCCTGTAAAAAGAAAAAAGAAAAGAAAAGAAAAGAAAAGAAAAGAAAAGAAAAGAAAAGAAAAGAAAAGAAAAGAAAAGAAAAGAAAAGAAAAGAAAAGAAAAGAAAAGAAAAGAAAAGAAAAGAAAAGAAAAGAAAAGAAAAGAAAAGAAAAGAAAAGAAAAGAAAAGAAAAGAAAAGAAAAGAAAAGAAAAGAAAAGAAAAGAAAAGAAAAGAAAAGAAAAGAAAAGAAAAGAAAAGAAAAGAAAAGAAAATTCTAAGGTTGCCAGTAAGATTTGACTTTCTTAGGCTTGCCATCTCCATTTAAAAAATTCCTTTGTCACCACCTTTAAAAATTCTTTGGATGGCAGAATGGGTATTTGCACAGACTTTTGGTATGAGTTATCACATAAGTCAATGTCTACGGGAAGGAAACAAGAGAACATCAATATTTATAGTTCTTAAAAGGCCACTGTCAGGTTTTTATTTCTTTAAACATGGAAAAATGCAACAATTTGATGCATGTTAGAGAAAATGAGCCATAGAGAAAAGCAATAAAAAACTTAGTGCTTAGAGAGATTAATTGCCAAAGCCAGACAATGAAGTATCTGGAACATGGAGCTAACCTGGTGGCAAATCTCTCTGAGATTATAAAAGAGTCCAGTGGACAGATGGATTGGGCAATCATTTGATATGAATCAGTTTATAACAAAGATAAAACAGAAAAGGAGAAAGGGAAAGAGATGTTTCATGTCTGGGGAAAAAAAAAAAAAAAGGTTCAGGAACAGGGAGTTTCCAACTTCTCTAAACCAACTGCTATTGAATTAATATAAGAGTTCCATGGCTGAACTGGCAGGACAAATGACAGAAATTAAATGGGAATCAAAAACAAAAATGGGAAATAAAGAAGTGATAGGCTTTATTCTGAGACAAACAAAACTGATAGAGCTTCCCTGAAATTAATACCAGCCAGGACATACTACAGATTTGCCATATGTTGTGTAAGCGAACTAGGGGTGCAGCTGCAGTTCACTCAAATCACTGTCACTTCACAATGTTTTGTATCAGCTGGGAATGCAGGACTGTGAAGTGTCTTTTACAAATAAAACACTACAATCCCCCAAATCCTTTGGAACATTCTATAACCTGGTCTGCACGCTTGCAATTGTAGTTTTGTAATACCCACAGAGTGTGTCCAAATATTTGTAGTATTATTGGATTGAACTAAATACTATAGTTTTACACCAGCTAACTCACCATGGCTGTATTTAATAGCTTTTTCTCACATATGGGAACCAAATCAATTCAACAAACCTGCTGCAGTTTTCATTGTCTCTTATTTAATAAGATTTGGAAGCAAAAATGAGGATGTTAGTCACATGAAAATACATTAATGTTAGATAATTCAAGCACTCAAAGAAGTTTAGCATTGCCATCACCATGCCAGTGAAACCATTTGTTTTGTGAGTGACAGTACAATTACATCTTTAGAAAACCAACCTGAATCAGGAAAATATAAGCAGCACATGGTGAAAAGTTCTGTGTCATAATCATCCCATTGCAATGGGATACAGGACGGCTGGGCACACAGCTGGGCCTCCAAGCCCAGTAAGCCCTATTAAGCAGCATAATTTGTATTTTGCACCAAATTGGTTCTGTATGCTCTGAGCACAAACAGTTTAAATGCTTCCTTTATTACTGCAATCGGCTTCATCATAATTCTTACACAAATGCCAAGGTGGTTGTCTGACTTTAAAACTTGTCTCTTAGACTTTATGTATGAAAAAATATAGTTATTTATGGAAATACTTTGCTAGCAGTTACTTAGTGGTTCAATATACAAACATCTATACATACATACCTATGTTCATTTCTCTCTATATTAGCAAGCTTCTTGCCTGATACTTAAATAAATAAAAACATGTGGGCTGTAACTTCACTCTCTGAGGTTGCAGTATTTAATTGTTAGGAAGCTTGTTTATAAAGCTGTGATCCAGATGGGCCATTAGTGTCTCTGAAACAGATACAGAGCTGAGACAGTAATAAGGTTTTATCAAAATCTCCCTGTAACTTAGTAACCTTAATTTCTTCCACTGACTACTTTTCAGAAGGGAGTATGTTTATCTTAAACCATTAGTCCATTGCTGAAATAGCTCTTTTTCCCCATTTTTTTATTAGAGAGATAATCTGGAAGAACCATAGGAATTTCCTTAGGATTTCATGGACTGGGATGTGAGCATCACTAGCTGTTACCCAGACTATGTTGGGTAAAAGACCCACCTTACATTGGAAAAATGAACGGAGCCTGTGAATTCTTTAGAACAGCTACAACTGGTCCAGGCTTTCTCATGGCTTAAGTTATCATTTCCAAAAAACAGAGTTTATGATATGTATTTATATATACATGTATAATAGACAACCTATTTTTAATATATTAAAATTAATTTGTGTATTACGTGTATACACACACATTATAATCCTCTTTTTAACAGCTGAACTCAATGAAAAGAACCCTAATAAAATCAAGCAAATGAACTACAAGACAGAAGCTAATTAAACTTCTTACTGAGATGACTTAAAGAGATGACTTCTTCAGCAAGTGATAGACAACATGAAGGCAAGCTACTATCCTTGACATTAACATTATCTTAAGTGTCTGCCAGACTCAAAAACTAAGAGATGTTACAAGAACTCTTGACAAACTACTTGCCAGGAAAAGTGAGTTCATGAATATTAGCAGGAATGGCCTGAAAACTTAGAAACATTCATGATTTGTCTGTCTTTTCCCTAATCCAAGTCTGTCATTTACTACCATTTTATGGCTTGCTACAGGTTTGGAACTAAGTGCTTTAATATTGTGTATTGATGTTTTCGTAAGCAAGCAGATAAAGATAATATTCAATATACATCTGAAAATTTGTGGTATGTTTTATCCATTTCAATTCCTATGTGGCATTTGACTCTGATGCTTTTCCCACTGAACAGACAATACCAGGGGCATAACCATGTTAGAATTTAGTCCTTTATAAGCATGCACGGTATCGATCAGTAGTTAATGCATTCACCTTTTAATCGTATTTATAAAACCATTTCCTGACTTTTACTCACTGGAGACTAGTGTGAAAAACACTAAAACCATCTGTCTACTTTTAGTGCTCTTAACCTCAGCGCAAAGTCTCTGCCATATCATCTAAATACATACATCATCTCTCTGCAAGCCTCCATAATCCCTTACCAATAGTACTCCCATGTCTCTTCGTTCATTTTGTACGTCCTTTCAGTAAACTCTTGATGTTTTAAATCCCCAATCACTTTTCTCATTCAGCCACGTCTCACTTATTCCAATAATTTTGTACTTATGCTAAAACATTTGTAACTCTTATTCAGCAATCTTATTATATAAGATTTGCAGCTTTTCTCTCTTAGCTCTCCTCTGATTTACATTCTTACTAGAAGTCTCTTCTACTGAACATTGTTAACCAGTGGATAAATTACCTTGGGATTTAGACAGTACTATCTAAATCTCTCTTCTCCTTCATTACTTCAGCTAATAAAATATGGATAGTAATTTTCCAGTTTAGAATTCAGCTGATTTTCTCCCAACCTTGTGAAAGATGGCCCCTTCTCAAATACCGTTGTGCTGTGTTTTGTTACCTGAAAATATCTTCCTGACCCAATCTAATGAAGACAAAGGCAACCCTGCACAATTGTGCTCTCCTTTGAGACATCAGGCTATTCAAGCATCCAGATTTAGACACCCAGGCATGGAAATTCCAGCTGAAAGTTTCCTGTCTTGTGTCAAGAAGAATCAAGAAAGAAAGATGCAGTGGAAAGGCTGTTGGTGGCAGTTTTCTCTGCATCTACTACTCCATGTATAAATCACACCAAGCCTCTAAGAGTTTCCCATTTGTACTCCCTAAAAGCCTTGCTAAACACATCTTGCTTACACGACCATTTCTCTCAACAATGCAATGCTTACCAGATTTAATAAGCACCTTATTTTAAAACTGGCTACCTTGCAATATAATAATGAATTCAATTAAAAATAAAAGCTTGCAAGCATGTTTTAGGAGTTGATTAATAAACAAATAACCTTACCTAAATTAGGGTTTTGAGTGAAGAATATCTGTACAAGATATCTTGCCTGTATGTTGCTTGTTTGATTTATTTCTGCTGTAGCCATATTCTTCTTGCTATATGTGAGAAGGTGCGACCCAAAAAAGGAGTCATCAAATACACATTTCCCTGGCATAGGGGGAGTCTAAGACACAGTTATCTATTTACAATAGAATAAAATAAACTACAGGCTCTATGGAAACTTCTTATATGCCTTTCTGTCTTGCTTTCTCCTTAGCTTTTGGTGATGCTCAACCCCTTTCTCAGGTGAAGATGTTCAGCAGGGATTGACTTGCAGATTGGCTGCAGATTAGTGCAAAGCTGAGGGCCAGGTTTAACTCACACCAAGCAGTGATTTATACCACAAGTAACCCCACTCCCCTGCATGATAACTGGGCAGTTTGGAGAACACATCTCCTGGTGGGTGCACAGAACTTCTCATCCTTCCCAAGGCCATATCTAATGTCAGTGGAGCATGCATAGTAAACTGTGTAATAGGCAAACCTAAGAGGCCATACGTTTCCAAATGAATTATAGAAAGCTTTTTCTGAAGTTTAGATTTTGGTTTCAATTGAAAGTATAAAGAAGGTCAAGCAACTAATCTGGAAGGTGCAGTGTGATTTGAATAAGGAAAATATTGCAGCTAACCCTTCAAGAATGGTAGTTCGCCTATAATGAATTAGATTTCAAATTGAATTTTTAAACAATGCCAAAGACACTGTGATCCAATGTGCCTGACCATCACAGGGTTAAGGCTAAAATAATGTTAGTTCAAAGAAATACAGTAATTATATTCACTTCTTTAATACTTGCACTAATAATTTTGTCATTATAGAAGTTATCAATTTTATCCTATTGGATTAAAATTTTTGCTACACATTTGAAGACAGTGGTGTTATAGGCACAGAAAATTGGTTTAAGTGCAGTCAAGCAAAACACTTCTGCCAGTAGTAATGGAAAAAAAATCTGGTCACATCAGTTCAATTAGCTACACATATGATCCAAATGTTCTGATTTTTGATAAAGGACTCTACACCCTAATGCGCTTTCCTCTAAAATGTGACATCTCAAATCCTGTAAAGTGCAGAATGAAAATACTGTACAAGTGTTTCTCTGGCCTCTGTGACCTTTCTCAGATCATCTGGACACCTGAAAATTCCCTGCCGTTACAGTGGCAGAGTACAACGATGAGGCCCTTCATCTCCCCTGATCTGCTCCTGTGGTTTTTGGCCTTTTGTACCGCAGTTGCAGCAGATCTTTTGAGAATGTTTCCTGACCTGTGTGATCTTTAACCGTAAATAGTGGATATGCTGTGGACCTTTCACAGACTAAGCATATATTACACACCTGCTGCAACTACAGAGCATGCCATAACTTGTATATGCGAGTTCCTCTCTTCTGGTCCCAAATCCTGTTTCACCTTTTAAGAATCCCACAGAGTTGAGATGGGGCAGCAGAATAAGCAGCCAAGGAGAATCACAAATACATCCATCATTTATTGCAATACACCGTGACAGCAGAACAGTTAAAAAAAAAAAAAAAAAGTAACACTGGAAGATTTCAGATGAGTGCTACTCACAGTGGTCAAAATGCTGCAAGTGTTTGAAGATAGAGCTGAGCAAACATTTACTCTTCCATGAGCTAACACTGAAATCCTGCTGGGGGTTCTGAACTGCCTGTTTAGAGCCAGGGAAAATTTATTTCTGTAACACGTAAGACACACAGTTTTTTTTAATTCAGGTCTCTCATTCTATTCCAATTCTTCTCACCTAATTTTTGACACAATAATAAAATACAGAGATCCCAGCAGAGACTGTAGTTTCTGATTTAGAGTAGATTGAAGTGGTTTAAATGTCTTGTTTGCTTGTGACTTTCATGGAAATTGAAGTGTTCATAGAAAAAATAAATCTCAACAGATTCTGTGACTATTCTTTTATTTTTGTGTTTATTGAATGTACAGATAATCAAAAGGTTCTGATACCAGCACAAGCATCTTATTTTCCACACTGTGATTTAATTAATTTATTGTAACTTGCTAAGCTTTGCTATAAACAAAACACAAAGATTTTTCCATATTAAGTGAGTTTGACTTGAGTGGCTAGAGAGTTTGTGACTAAGAGAGAAGTAATAAGAAGAAACAGGAGAAAGAGATCTCACTAATGTTAATGGTGTTGCACTTGGTTGCAGGGAAGTTCGACCTGACCAATTTCAGCAGCTTTATTTCTGTATACTTTTGTATTTCTGTATACTTTTTTATTATTTCTGTATACTTTTTTCACAGTATAGGAAACTTCTAAAACCACTCATTGTTGGTAAAATTCATCTGATTACAGAAACTCTGAGCTGTGAAAATTGCTTAAATGGTTTTTGAACTTCTCTTTACATCTATTTCATGAATGAGTGTTTAGGTTTCAGAAGATAAGCATAATAATAATCTTAGTGTTGTAGTTGATAAAGGGAGGCAATGTCTGTAACTACGCCATCATTGTCCACTATAGCATCAAATACAGCACCAGAGTGCTCTATTTGGATAGCATAATGCAACTTTTCTTAAAGCCTGTGCTGCTACCAGAGGTAATTTTTTTTCTATTTTTGCTAGAAGTCTCAGCAGCCTGAAGCAAATTGGAGAGGGCCACCACACTGGCCCTCTTGATCTCATTGGTCTCAGTGACAAGTCTGAATTCTTAACTGTAGTTGTAAAGTACCCAAGGGACTATGTCAATAAAAACAAAGCCATTATTTTTACAATATTTACCTTTCAAGCATTTTTGTTGTTGTTGTTTTAAAGTGGCCATAATCAGTGGATTTTCACACAACTACTACTTTAAAATTGTAGATGTTTCTTTGAGCTACTTGGGCTCATCAGAGCTCTTGTGTGTCACTCTTCGTGTGGGAACTCATAATGTTACCTCCATTATTCCCATCACACTGTAAGGTCTTATAAGTCACCTTACACTGATCAGATTTGTCTTCCATATTTAATAAAAGAATTCCAGAGTACTCCCAAAGACAAGAAAATGATTCTGGGGGATGAAGGTAGGATGATCCTTCAGAAAGTGTCACTGTTCATTACAAGCACAAGTAATGATCCAGAGACTAATTTTCCAAGACAATACCATTCCATCCCCAAATTCAACGTGTCCCTCAGGGAGCAGAGTAGTTCATGAACTGGGATCAAGTACTTATGGAAATAAACATGAACATTTATTGAGATGTCAATGGCTGTCCTAAACTTCAGTGCTTCTTCTTTCAGCCCGCTGTCAGAGCTAATTTTGACTGTGTACCATCAGGTGTACAGGCTTATGCAAATGCTCTCCAGCAGCCTCAATCACAGTGTATAAGTGAATACAAGTGCTGACTCAGCAAGAGGGTTTGTCAAAGCCAACCAACAACTAAAGAATGAAAATGCATTGCTCAAGTCCTATTTTTGTGTACGTGATTTTAAATACTTGGGATTTTGCCTGCACATGCTGTGATTGGTCCTGGAAGGCTTAAGAATTCAAGTGGAATGAAAAAGATTAAATGGTCTTGAACATCCCGCTATAAAACTGAGAGCTCCAGAAATTTCCTGAGGCTATTTTTGATAGGCTAGTTAAGAACCATGATGCTTAGATTCTGTTCTTTGATCAAACATCATTCATCTAGCTGTTAAAATAAGAAAACTTGGCATTTTTTGCCTTCCAGTCATTGAAATTGGCTGTCAGGATACCTGTGTCATTTGCTTTATCGTCATGTAGCTGCTGACATGGCATAAAATATCATGAAGAATTTAACAAGGAAACACTAACAATTGCCTGTGAGATACATCTTGTCTGCTCCTAGGCTTATATGAGTCTCTTTATCTGAATATATGCAAATATGTCCTGAGACCCTCTTATGCTATTAGAGAGGTAGCAGACAAGAAATATTTGAAGAGAGGGATAGAGGTGGTCCAGTTATTGAGCTGACTCTTTCCAGGATGTAGTTTAGTTGGGAAGACCCAAACTCCTGAAAGAAGACTTTAACCTACCCTTCTGCCCACGTACTCAGTGCCTACAGGATGATTTTGCCTAGACAGTGGCTTCCTTTGCTTCATCTTTACTATATTCACCTGTAAACTGATGATGACTTTCTTCAAAGAGTATTTGAGCTCTAGGGCAAAACAACAATAAAATACATGCCGAATACCTCCCTGTTTGGAAACCAACATCGATAGTTACAAGGAAGGGGGGTTTCATCCTCTAATCCTGTATGATGAAATTGTTCCACATATTTTAAGTCATGAATCTACTGTAAATGGAAAACTATTGTCTATAATGTCAGTTCATCACTTCTGAGACTGCCTTTCTCATAGTACTGTTTAGCCTGTATTAGATTATGGAAAGAGTGATTGTTGCAGTGACGTGACTGATGAGCTGTATCAGCACTTACTGGGTAATATTTAACCTATTTCAGAACATCTGTCCAGTTAATGTGGTTTGCAGGAGAGCTTTCTGTCTTCTCAAGAATGCAATGACTCTCGAATTAATAAAAAGGAACTAATTTTAGAATGGTTGAAATGAACAATTCGGAGACCCATAAAGGCGTTTCTGTATGTGGCATTAAATATAGCATAAATTAATTTGCTGGAGTGGTTAAAATGTACGTGACGGGGTTTTAGTGGGAAAAAAAAATAATGTAATGCAACCAAGAATCTAATCAGAAGACAGGGAATAAAGCACAATTTATGCTTGGGACTGGGTTTGCCACACACGTTTTTGCAAACTGTGTACTTGCAGAAGGGGACTCAATTAAATATACTATATGAAATTAGACCAGCAGGGGGATTGCAGTTAGTCACATAAAAACATGCTGAAAATGAATTAAAACTCATTAAAAAGGTGTATAATTACAGTTAACTAGCAGGGAAAAAAAAAAAAAAAGTCTGGACATAAAGAACAGGATGTTAACAAAAAAAGATAAGAGATATGCTGCCTATGATTGGATAGAGAGGAAAAAATGGGTCATGGGAGCAGAAAAATGAGCCCACAGCAGATCAGCATGATGAAGTATATCAGCAAGAAAGTGCTTCTGAATATCTCGTTAGTGGGAAGTGTGCCTGAACAAGAGGGTTACATATCTGTATTCTTTTTTATATTTTTTTTTTTTCTTAAAGTGTCACTAGATTATTCCACATACATTTAGTGTGTTATTTATCTCCCTTAGCACATACCAGTGAGGGATAACAGCCCAACCATTAACAACAAAGAACACAAAGCACTTAACGGGAGGCTGTGCTGAATGACCTCCTGAGTCCCTTCCAACCCCAATTACTTTCTGAATCTGCCCATAGCTGCAGCACCACTGTCTATGGCTGATTTGTCTGAGCTGAGAGAGACCCTCTCTGAGTTAGCCTAAATGTGGTGATGTCCAAATGATGAATCCAACTGCCCTCTGCTACTGGCCAAGGAGAGACCAGAGCTACTTCAGCTATTAGAAACATCAGCTTCAGCAGCCTGGGTTCCCATCTCACCTTGCTTACCCAGTTCCTCAGCAGACTGGATAACACAACATGAATGGCAGCACATGGTGCATGACAGCTCTGACATAAAAACAAAAGCAAAAATTTCTCTTGCACCACCCCAGGGCATGCGCGTGAATGGCACATCCAACAGCTCTCAAGGTCACAGCAAAGATCCTGCCTTTCTGGCAAAGATGAATTTGAGTTCTGTTCAGCTTCAAGCTCATTTTTCCCTTAGTTAACTTCATGCTTTTACTTAGCTCTATCTTTCTGGTCCAGCAGCCAATTCCAAATTTAATAAAATTTCTCATGTAGATCTCATTTTGTTCTATTTATCTACATTACCAAATTTCTCTGCCTCTTATTCCCTTTTTTTCCTGAGATTCAGACCCACATCTCAATATTATTAGAATACAACTCATTTGAAATTCATGCCTTCGGGCAAAATAATTCTCAATATCATGAAAAACATCCTGGCGAGCATTACCAAGACAAACTGTCACATTTCCTCTGATCTGCAGTACAGAATCAAACATCTTCAGCAATCTTTACTTTGATGCTTCTAAGACACTTCATTTTCCTGGCTGCCCCAACCGACAACGGCAATTTCTGGGTTAAAAGGACTTTCTCATAGCTCTGCCTTAATGCTTCACTCTCTCTCTGCTCTCATCCTGCAATCCAGCTCTCATATTTCTCAATCAATATCTTCCAGAGCACCGTACACGAACTGCCTGGGATCTAACGAGAAGCACCATGTGCGACTGATTACCTTCCCGATTTGACCATATAGATGGCAAAGACTTTTGCCATTTGTACTGAGGACCTCGGGTCTGAACCATAAGTGATTTCTGTGCCAGCAACTTGCCAAGCTGCAGGGATTTGTTCCTCCTGGCTGCCCCCCTGCCCATGGCTACAGAGCAGCCCCAGCGCAATCAGTGCAGGCTGCCCCAGCGGGACGGGCTCCCAGCCTGGCGGCACATCAGCAGCGGACATCGATTGAGGTAGATACACTGGTGCTTACCCTGAATTTATGAATCCAGGAGTCTATCTCTCATTACAGCTCACAGTAAATCATCCTCCTCTTGCCTTTTCTTGGAAATTGCTTCAGCTCCTGCCTTTACTTCCATTCTTTTATATATCTAATATATATATATATATATATTAAAAAAAAAACTCTCAGCAGATACTGTGCAAGTTGAAACAAAACAAAATAAAATGAACTATGCGTTTCCAAATAAATAACAGAAGAGTTTTGCAAAAGCCTCTAGAGCCTGTGGGCAAGAGGACATGGACCCACACCCCACTCCAAGATTTTCTAAAGTAATCTCAACCTGCTTTTATTTATTTCTCTTAAGGAAGCTGCAAAGTTGGCTGGATAGGCTGGTGGCAGTAATAGGCTGTTAAATAACGGATAGTTTCACATTGCAGAAAGGATGACCGCTCTGACCTAGCACATCTTTTCACGACTCCCACCATCAGAGGTAATCTGGTGAGAGGAAAGCTGGGGTAAGAGCATGGGGCCAGTGCACGGCTCCTGCCTGGGTCAGCAATGCTGGTCTGTTATTACAGGGAACATAACGAAAGGCACTTGCTCTGCAGAACAGCTTATCAGGCAGATTTTTAACACTTCTGGACAACCTCAAAGCAGAAGCTGAGACAATCAGCAAAATCAAAATATCAGTAGATCACATCAGCTGCTTTTAGTTCCCTTTTACGAACAGGTAACTTCAATGGAAATGTATTCAGGCAAGGATCATGCCTCTGATGGGCTCCCTCCTCCTGTACTCCTTGTCACTGAGAGACAGAAAGTCTGTAACTTCCTGGTTTTACTGTTTTTCAGTACCTATAGGCATAAAACCCTCAGCTTTCAGGCTGGGAACTTATTGCAGTAGCTTGGGGCCAGATTTGCTTCTCTCCTTACTGTGCAGTTTTCTGAACAAGAGAAGCTGTCTGAGCCCATCTACCCTTCTCCTTTCTGCTTGCAGCACACGTGCATGCAAAGGACATTTGAGCTCTCATTATCTTATATAAGCACAGGTCCTATAGAAATTGTACATTACACGTGCATGGGAATTGATATCAAAGTGCACAGGTATTAACCTTACTTTGCATGCACAACTGAACTTCTAAGTGATTTTTGTAAGGATCATTTTGTGCAGAGATCTTGCCCTCTACTTTAAAAACTGCTTTGTTTTATATGACAGTGGAAGTACCCACTTACCTTAAACACCCTTCCTTTCCTGCAGCCAGCATCCAATTCACCACCTGAATTTGGAACAAGGCTTTTAATAGTTCTCCATTTTCAGCCTTGCTTGCACTCGGGATGGGGAAAGGCTTGATGTCTGTAAAAGTGATCGCTCTAACCATACCAGCACAAGTCTTTGCAGAAATGGTGGTAAGAGGGAAGGAAATTGGAAAAGTAAGGCTTGAGAGCATAATCCTATTAAAAATGACTTTAGAATCACTATGGGTCATACACACACACGAGAGAGAGAGAGAGAAAGAAAAAGCTTCTTCTCCATGGGCTATTTCTACTTTATGTGAAAAAATCTCATTAGTTTTCATCTGGGTTTTGCTGGTGTCTTTTAAGAACTTCTGCTTTAAAAATATATTTGTTAATATGCTAAAAGTTCCTTGATTCCTTTCTTATGGTTATTTCCAGCTATGTCTCCTCTATTTCTTCTCAGGCAAAGGAGAGCGACCACAGGGCCCAAAGGTGCCTCACCTTTACAAAAGGACTGAGCTTCAGCAGAGCCTTTTCCAACAGGACTACAATGGTGTTATTTAAATCCAACACCAGTCAGTAAATACACCTTGCCTGGCCTCGCTCTGTGGTCCAGGTCTGACAAACAGAGGTAACCATCACCCTTCACATCCCACAAGGCTGGAGAAGCTTTCAAACTGCAGCTGGGACCAATTTAAGTTGTAAGAAAATTGGCCTGCCCGAGACAGGGAAGGAAGAAATTTCCACCACCAACGTCACTGAAAAACTTCTGTCTGTCCTCTGGAATGAAGTTGTTTGCATTTAGACCCAAAGGGATGATAGTAGTGTATGATACGAGTGAAAATAAAGTTTTCCTATATAAAAACTCCAGAGTATTGTTAACAAGACTTTCCTGTATTAACTTAGATTAAAAGTGTTAGCGTTATTGTAACTGGACTGCTAGTCACTATCTTTTGTATCTTCTAATGCAGGATGGACAAAATACATTGCTAATGTCAACAATGGTTCCCTCCAGCCATCTCAGCAAACTAGGACAGAAGATACAGAGATGAAAAGTATTGTTTGACTTTAGCTATTTACCTCCTGGCAGCAAATATCTGCTGTGTTGAAAACTTCATATTTGAATAAGGAAAGGAAAATGTATTTTCTGTTAACAGAAAGCAATGAAAATAAGTAATATATATATATATATACACATATATATATTAGACACAAATAAATTATTTAGCCCATTCTACAGACTATAGGCTTTCACTTGATGAAGACTGGTTAGACATTATATATATTGATGGATCTGTGACAGGTAATGTCTTTTATAAGATGTGATAAAATTGGAGGTTATAGGTGAAGAGTGATACAATGAGCTATTCCCATATCACACAGAAAGTTGATGCAAAGATTTTTCATGTACTGATTGTAGAACAGGATACTTAACATTTTGAGTGTCATTTGATGACATTCACGAACTGGTAATGACTTTGAGCCAGTAATGACCTAGACTGGATTTGGATTGGTGACCTAGAGGTAAAAAACTTTACAAGGTATTACTGTGACATTGCCATCAAGCTCTACTGCCACTTAAGGTCCATCCTTTAGATATATATCCACATTATTAAGAGTCTGACACTCTACAGAGTGTTTGCAAAAGAGACCAGAATTGGTTTCACTAAGTTAAAACTACCTTTAATTTAAACAGGAGCAGATCTAAGCCAATGACAATCACACATATATTTCCTCTCCCCCTGCCCTCTCCTCAGCTGTCATTTTTCTGTAACCTTGCTCCACACCCTGAGGAACAGAGCCGAGAAAGTGACCCCTCAAGCAGACATTTTATGATCTGTTCCACTCCTACTTTTTTCTGCTGACATTACAGAAAACAGAATAAATCATATGGTTTAATTATACCTGTGGATTAATAAAGAGGGAAACTCCAGGGCAATAGCATATCAAGAAAAAAAACTCCTGTATTCTGCTGGCTAGAATGGGATGAGGTATAAGGTGAGATAAGCCCTCCTGCTCCAAAGGAACCTCTTTTTACCCAGTCTTCTCCTTGGGACATTACTTTGTTCCACAAAATGAAAGCTGGCAATTTGGACTTAAATGACAGTACACTGTGACACCCTAAGCCATCCTAAGAATGCGAAAGCCACATTCACTTAGATCTAATCCTCTTTGGGATATCCTCTTTTAATCCTAATTCCAGTTCCAGTTTAACTTGGGGACTGCCTGAACAGTTGCAAACTGGCCTGCTTTACTGGCCTAATTGGTTTAGCTGAAGCTGGAGCTGCATTCCTGATGGTAGCATTTGTAAACGTATCCTGTGGTGGAAAGGCTGTAAACCCACAAGTCAACAGGGCTTTTCCTTCAGTTTTGACACAGGACAGACCTCTCAAGCACAGACCTAGATCCTCCTTTGTACCAAAATACAAAGCTGATGCTAAAATACTCATTGCTAATTAAAGGAATAGCTGATGACATTTATATTTTATATATTCTATGTAGATACACATAGTTTTTTGTTTTGTTTTGTTTTTCCTTTTTCCTTTCCTGCTGATAGCAAACAAAGCTTCAGGCACGGTTCAGGATGATGTACAAACTGATGTGCCATGCTCTGCAGCTGCTGGGAAGCAAGAGCCACTGGCCCATTAGAATAGGAAATTAAATGATACTGGCTATCCTTTTGTTTTTCCACTTATCATTTCCATATTTTCACTTCCACACAAGAGAAACAGGTAACACCAAGACACACGCAGAACTCAGCAAGGTCTTTGCCAGAGAGTGCAGCCCACATGTCCTGCTGTGGCATTTCTGAGGGATCCACAGAAATGGCCCATAATAGCCAGCAGGTTTTTTTTCAATCAAATCCATAACAATTTCACTTTATCATATAGCACTTCACTTTCTATGTTCCTTCTGTTCCAAACCACTAATGCACTTAGAAGTAATATACAAAACACATTTTGAGGAACATGGCTCTTTTTCCTGGGTTTTGAAAATGCTTGCAGAATTATGGTCAGAGACTGTATTTGTTTTTTGGAAATATGTAGATGAGAATACTGACTTTATTTACATGTTACACATTAGCTAGCCATCTGTCCTCTCCCAGAATAATGTAGAACAGGTTTTTCAATCATTAAAAATATTAAAATTATAAAAGCAATAAAATTTGTTTGGTATTATCAAATACAAGTCTGACTTATTCTCCTTGAATTTTTTGTAATGTATTAAAAACTAAAACCAGCTTTGATTAAAGACATTATTGGATCCAATAGCATTTTAAAGAAATATAAGAAATTTGATACACAAAAGAAAAGGTAATAACCATCTTATCTAGTGAAAATTAATTAAAAATAAATCTTCAGAGAAAAATGCTGACACATACACTCTGACCAGTTCTATTTCTTAGGATAAAAAATATTTCATAATTATTGCATAACATTTTATATAACCTTCTGTGCTAGACACTAGCCTAAATTGTTACTGTGAAAAAAATCCGGATGGTAATAATTTCAATGTAATATCACTGAATTGCACTGAATATAGTTACTATCACATATACTCTTCCAGGGCAGGTGTGATTTTAGCCATGCTATTGTGATGAACATGCTGACAAGCAAATCACTTATGACAGAAGAAAACTATTCATACTTATTGCATGAACCAAAATAGAAAGGTTTTTCTAATTTACCAGAAGATAATTTCTTACACAATTGCAATGGCAGGGACATTATTTCTCATTTAGACTATGAAGGCCTCTTCTTCATTTATGGTAAATATTTAAGTGCTCTCTTAAAAGAGAGAACACTTTTACTTATTAAGCTCTAAGTTGTGTTTTTTTTGTTTGTTTTGTTTCTTTGCCTTTTTAATGATTTTTGTGAAATCACAGATTTCATTTGCTAAAGAAAACCAAATTGCAGATTCATTTGAAGACATTAAAAAATTGCATGAATATAACTTTTATTGATAAAAATGGAAGTGGCTATTTTGTGAATGTTTTATCAGAAAATACTCAGCACAAAAGTCTTCCAGAAGTACCTTTATATGTAAAATGCTATTTCAGTGAGGACAACAGAGTTGTATTCATCCAAAAATTCCACAGAGGGACGAGAAAATCAAGACTCTCGCTACTCTTCAGTGATTACATTTCTTCATTCTGTGTTCAGTCATCTGGAGAAGTTAAGCTCATCAGGCCATGGCTCTCCATCATTCACTTATTCTCCCTTTGAGCCGTGGATGTAACATGTTTTCTCTTCCTCAACAAAGCTGAATTCAATATATATATATATATATATATATATATATATAATCTTTTGACTGTAACAAGTAAGAGGTCTAATTTCAGTATCAGCTCAAAATCTGTTCAGATACATATCCATGAGTGCCATTTCCTGGGAAATACATCCAAAACAGAAATGGGTGTGGACCTGGGGCTGTGTCAGCCTCATTCTAAGAGGGACAGTTTATCCATGGATAAACTGAAGAAGGCTCTCGGGGACTTCTTACTACAAACATGCCTATCTCTAGTCCTGGGTTTTAAGAACCTTGCTGACTAGAAACTCAGAATTATTGTTCATATATGCAAATCTAAATAAGAATTGTTTCTGAAAAAGCTGTCTCCCACATGACAAACATGTCTAAAAATCCCTGTATTTCCATGTTAAAATTCCATTTTTTCTTTTCTAATGCTAGCTTGCAGCAAACTTCATTTCATCTTGAATGTTTTCAACCAAGGCACAGAATAAATAAAATGAAGTTAATAGACATGTTTTGCTGTTGTGTTTGGAGCATGAAACATGAAAATAATGAAGTGTCTGGATATAGACAACAATGGGCAAGCATTTTATGGAAGAGATGCACAGAAGAAATAGCTGAGATGTCAAAACTCCCAGAAACGTTTCCATTCACTCCAGAAAACACCTAAAAAGTTGGGTTAATGTGAGAAGCACAATCAGACTGTTAAATATTGCACAGCTATTACTGCTAGATGTGCCTGCAAGAAAACTTTTAAAAAACAATTTTTTATGCTGTCTCTTCAACTCTTTCAACACATTGAAGAGTAGGTTGTCTTTGTATTGACTTGCTTTGCCTCATAGGAGACCCTCATATAAACATTTTGGTCTCAACCCACTGACATTTTGAAATGAAAAAAGTGAAAAGGTTTCACCTTATGTTTCTAAGCTGATTCTCAAATTGAAAATTTCTCAAGTGAGAGAACCTTGCTGTGAAATAGTAACTTCCAAGGATTTAATTTCTGGTACATGGTCAAAAAGAAATGTTTTGAAATGTTTTGTTGTGGTTTTTTATTTCTTCATACTTGAAATTCTACCAAAGTCTTCTAGAGGAGACATTATCTTCTCAGAAGAAAAAATCTTTTAGATGTATCATTGAAAGTTACTGATATTCTTTTTTTCCTTTTTTTTTCCCTGAGAAAATCCCATATTTTCAGAGAAAAATATAGTTTTTCTGTAGGAAAACTTTTGAAAAGTCGTATTTCAATGAAAGTTGATTGATGATTTGCACCTGTACCATATCCTTCCACTTAGACTATGTATTTTAACTAAGAACAAGTAAAATGAAGCCACTGGATGGATAAACAAACCTCAGAAGTATATACAATAAGTATGGAGAAAGTTGAATTCTGGTTAAAATTGACTTCTCATTACCCCCTCCAGTTCTCTAAGATATTTTATCAGTGATTATCATCTTATGGTTAAAACCCAAACAATGGTGGGACAGTACACTGCCAAGTACCCAGTCAGTGTAGTAATGAATTGAACGTTACTTGGTTACCAAGAGTTTTGATACTAATATTTCTCCAGAAGCTTTAGGGACTTTCAAACGTGGGAAAAATTTAATCACTAAACATATAATAAGGAACTGTCTTTTTTACTTGGTTCATTTGTCTGAAGATGTCAGTATATTGCTAATCTCATTTCTTCTCTGACTTTAAATTCATCTGGGTTGAAACAGACACTTCTGCATTCACCAGTGCTAACTAGCAATTAAATTAATATTAGTTTTGTTTAAAACCAATGTCAGTTTAATTTGAGTTGCCCAATAAAGAAGAAAAGGCTATGATGAAATCTCTGAGGAAACTCAACAGTTCCTGACAAAATTGTAGGAATGATACATCCTTAGCAAGAATGTGGCAACATAAATCATCAAATCCTTGTTTGGCAATTAGAGGGAAAATAAGGATTAACGAAACTATTCCAGCTCACCACAATGAAAACTGTGAAACCAACACACTATGTCAATTTCAACATTGCTCTATTTTCAACATATCCTAAATAAAATTGAATGGTTCTGCAAGTCTTACCCATTTTTCCCTTACCAGCCCCAAAGATGTGCTTGTAATGGAAGTATTTTGTTAGAGACATGTTGCAGAATGATAATAAGAAAAAACCCTCAATTTTACTTCAATTTCTTATGCACTGGAAGAAATTTGTGCAGCTGAAGAGGCTTACTCTCTAATCCACTTGGCACTCCATGATACACACCATGTTTGACACTGAGAGCCTTCTAGATCCAAGGTGAGATCAGCCAACTTAATAACAATTATTGCCAGCTGGACTCAAGTTGGCTGTCCACAACCCCAAACCTACCACCCTTCCTCCAGCCAGAAACTGAACTGCAACTGGTGGCAGCCAGAGCTCCTGCAGTCTCCTGCCTGTCCTCCTGTCCTCACCCACCTTCAAATTGTGATTGAAGCCAGACAATCAGCAATAATGGGTTGCTGTGACATTGTCCTCCAGGACTATGCAGAGCTAAACATGGGTGGGGGGAGCATACATGTAAACTTGATCACTTTCACCATTTATCACTGACCTATTACTAGTTTACAATAATTAACCTCTTGTCCACCTCCAGACTACTAATTTTAGAGAAGGATTAGAAGAGATCATTGCCTTTAATTGATCTTTGCTGTTGGAGAGGCTGTAGCCCCAGAGCCTGACAATTTTGTTAGAAAGTTCAGCCCTCAGGTGGTACAGACACAGCCCCATTGCATTCCTCGGTGGTATGCTGCATCACACCAGACGAGGAGCTCTCCCAAAAGTCAAATTTAAAGACATTACCTGGAAAAATCTCTCCTGTACTTCTGTAAGGTGGACCGAGCTGGCTGAGATATGAGTTTTGAAGCTGTGCTAAGGTGTGGAAGGTGAATGGTGCACAAAACCCTGTGTGAGAGGTACTGGTGTGAGAGCTCCTGCAGGGTAACAGTGATCCTTGTCAGTCTTTTCACCTTCTTAATAGCAAGAATGCAATTGCATTGCAAGCATCTATCCTGTATAGACAAGCGATCTCTGGCTGCTAGACGCTTCAAAGGCATCAGAAAGACAAGTCATGCATCGGATGGGAAAAGCAGCAGGCGCGGGGAGGGGAGGTAGCAGCTTTCCATTGCCTACACCCACTGAACAGCAGGATCCTTTATCTCTTCCCCCTTTCCCCCCCTCCGCCTGGTAAAACAGAGGACTAACTTTATTTTCAGACATTCTTTCCTCCCTAACACAGACTTACTATTGAAGGAAAAATTGTATTGCACACTATAGAGAACAATTTCATCAACTAATTTGCTTTTATTGCCTTCCAAGGTGCCCTAGCTAGCTGTTCAGTCTCCAAGGTGGGCACGGGGAAAGCTAAGATTGTTCTCATTACTGCCTTTCACATTGCTGAAGTTGTGGCTGACTGCAATATTCTGTTTAAGTGATAATAGTTTTGAATATTCCCCATGTTCAACAGGAAATTAATTTCATCTAGAAACTTTTTACCCAGCAACACTTGGTTGTGGTTCACTTCTAAACCAAGAGGATGTTCTCCTGGATGCTGAATACATGGGAGGTGGAAAATTCAAAGCAGCACCTCAGAACAAGGGTTGAAAAAGCACTGACCAGACACGCTGGGCTAAAAGTTCATTGGAGATGGAGGCAGTGAGTCTGTACCATTTTAATACCATGTATTTTTTAAAAGTTCTTACCATTTTAATTCACTTTCCGTGGCAAGGGAAGTAGGATCTGGGAATGGGACAAAGCTGCTCAGAAGCAAAGGGCACTCTGACAGAGCAGAGGTGCTGCAGTCAGCGCAGGGGTGAACGAGCAGCATGCTGGGCACCGCTACAGCAAGGTGGGTGCTCTGCTTCACACAGCAATGCAAAGCCAGCTCTGCTTCCAAATCCAAATCATCCAGTGAAAACAAGTCGATGGATGCAGCTTCTTCTCTCTGAGAATCATTTACAGACAGCCATCAACTGAGCCTCACTTAACCAAATGCATTATTGTTTTGAAAACATTTCCTAACTTGCTTATGGCGAGGACCTCCAGCTTGTGCCCCACGGCCTCTCACCAATTTGCTTTTAATGTTCACTGTTGTTACCATTTGACTGCTCATCGAAATCCCAGAGTAGTCTGCCTACTCCCTCACGGCACAGCTGAGCATTTCAAAAGAGGGAGCCAAGGACAAAATAACCTGCCATGAGTACCAGGACTCTACCAAAAACTGATGCAGAAAATACGTAAGGACATATTCTGACCAAAAAAAAAAAAAAAAAAAAGAGCTGGATCTGTTATTAAGCCACTGTGAGGAACTGAAAAAGTTCTTCTAACATTTGCAGAAAATAAGGGGTGAATTCTCAGCTGTTTCAGATCGGGTCAGCTCCTTGCTTTGATGCCATGCTCTGCCAGCTGGCCATCTTTCCTAGAGGAATGGCTGGTCCCCATGTTAGCAAATGGCACTGGTGGCCTTTCAAGTGGAGCCTGACAAACTGTTTCCTGTTAACGTGGTCACTCATCGAGGGGGGATAAGCAAGCAGTTGCCCTGCGCTTCTTCACTTCTCATTCTGCTTTGTTTGCTCTTCCAAAGAAAAATTGTGTGCTTCAGCTTTCAGGTGCACTGAAGTGTTTCTTCGGAACAACAGCTTACCAAACTGTGGGATTCCTCAGAATAAAATGGAGTATAATATAAACCTACAAGACATCTTTATTGTTAAAGATGCTCTGTTTTACCAACAACAATAGTAACAACAAATAAACAATAACAACAACAACAAAAAAACTAAACCACACAACCAAACTCAAAGGCATACCTAGTCATTTAAAGAAGAATATAACACCATGTTTTTAAGTGCTTAATTACTCTTTTCAAGACCTTTTAGTTTTCATAAACAAGCTTATATGTCAAGGAACAAGAACTTGAACAGGATTTTAGCAAACAGAAATGAAAAGCTGAATTACCTTGTTGTCTTTCCAAGCAGTATTCCAGGGTGTCACTAACGCAACCTTTTCTACAGGAAAAAATTCTCTAGAGGATGAGTTCCACCAGCAACCAGAGGACTGAAGGCAGCGTTTTGTGTTTAATAATGCTCTCCTAACCTGTGATTATAAGAGATCTATTTTGAGTGAACACAGTTTTCATGCTACAGAAAACAATCTGATAATCCCAATCAGAGCTTCAGTAACGACACCAGAGAAGAGGGAAGAGAAGAATGAACATACTGATGTGGTAGACATCCAGTAAACCCAACAAACAACCTTTTGGGTGAATACAAATGAATTATTTGCTGGAGTAATTCAACATATTTCCTTAAACAGAGAGGGGTAGGGGATGATTCAGGTGCCGTTTATGGAGGCAGAGTACTCCTTTGGGATAGCCTGGGCTATCTCCTCCATGACCTGCAGATCTCAGCAAAGCAGGCACCCAAGTGACTGTAGCAGTGGAGACCCATGTGCCCTGAGTTAACACTTCTCTCCTCAGCCATGTGAGGCTGGCAGTGCTCCTGCTTCTCCTCTTTTCACTTACAGAAAAAATTAATATCTCCAGAGAAATTAATTTTGCAGGTGGAAAAATAGAACTGAAGGCTTAGTAATAATGAAACAAAGACAAAATGCAATACATTTTGTACTTTGGAGATATAAATTTTATTCTAAAATGCCATGATATGACCTACTTTTGTGCAAACCTTCACAAGCAATGTGTTGCTATGGTGGGTGAATTTTATTTGTCATTGGCTATTCTGGACTACAGGTCTACAAGGCATTTGAAGAGCAATATCCAGCACGACCACTGTATCTGCAGCTTCCAGTTACTGGGGAAGAATCACAGTTCTACGCTTAGAAAAAATATCTCATCTGCCTTCATTACAGATTGATCTTCGCCCTCTATTATTGATGCAGCTGACAAGACAATCACATTAAGACTGCTCTGAAGAAGCTGACACAATGGAGCTTTCAGATATAAATTTATAAGTGTCCTGACTTGTCAGTTTTCCCATTATAAATCTTCTTTGGAAGGGGATAAGGGGAAATAGCTAGTTATAATTTAGCCATGAAAATTTAATTATCAGCTGAAATCTGCTGAATTTAGAAATGAGGTTTGGTCATAAAACGGCACGTGTGAAAGAGACTGAAACCAGAAGATACTTGACATCTAAGATGCATTGGGTTTACTTGTTAATAAAACAGGTAATTATTGGAACCTAAGATTAAACACTCCTTTCCTATAAGAGTAAGAAATACAGAAAGAACATCTGAGATACATCAGCAAGGTTTCACCTCTTCCATACCTCCATAAATTACTGAACTTTAATTTATGGTTAATCAAAGTAAGTAATTATGTTCAAAGTATTTTTTGCCCCCCCCTTTTTTTTTTTTTTTTTTTTTTCTCTCTCTGGTCAGTTGTGCAAAGGTCAGGCCCATCCTGGGAAATCACTAAGAGACACATGCTTTTCTGCCACCTTGTCTGTGGTATTCCTGGCTGCTGGGCACCTGTGGGCACACAGGAATCCACCCTTACTATCTGGGTGTCTGGATGCAGCCCTTTCCCCTTGGGAAGGCAGGGCCTTAACTGTACTTGTACTTTTTCAAGAACATCATGGTGATTTCAAACTGCTATTAAAACAGATAAGGCAACTGATGGAGAAAAAATCAGTCCCCTCCAACTAGCAGGCTGCTCTGTGTAACCGCATCAGATGTTCTTATAAGCAGAGGATATAGAAGCATTTTGTGCTACAGAATTTGAGTAATTCAAAGCCAGGATTAAAGCGATATTACAGGCCGCTAATCGTTAATGCAAATGCCTGAGTTAGCAATTCTGGACACAGCCCTAGGCACAGACATTAGTATTCAAAGCAAGGACATCACAAACAGAGCTGCACACTAAAAATATAAGAAAAAGAAAAAGAAAAAGACAAGAAAAAAAAAATCACTCTGCAGACTGCAGCTGCTCAATATAGGTCATGTTTCAATTTTAATTTGAATCATCATCTTTCCAAGTCAAATTGACTAATACTAGGGTACCTTTTCCAAGAGCTATGTGGTCCAATCAAAGATCAATTTAAAGTGTGTTCAAAGAGATCGATTCTTCTAATTCATGGACATTAGAAGCTCTAAGCTCTGCTAGCATCGCCAAGACGTGACCAAAGCATCATTCAGCTGCAGAGACACAGACAATACTCAGTGGATGTAGATTAACTGAAATGAATTTTTATTAACTCACCTGGCAACATAAGCCAGAAATAAAGCACACAGAGCTCATTCTTCCTTGAGTATTTCACTGTGGCAGCCAGCCTTAAACTTTCCTGGTCCACTGGGACCTACCCAGCTTTCTTCAGGTAAGGTTCCCCAGATGAAGACATGTGAAGACAGATGTTTTGAGAAATACATACACTGAAAGACACCTGGATGTTTATCATCCACCTTCATAAACCTCAGATGTCTACCTCTACAGGGCCTAAGAGCTGCCATCCTCCTTATCCCTAGGGCATCTCTTGTTTAGCTCCTCCACAGAAAAACTCGAGAACAAATGTTCCAACATTAAATATATGAATTTCCAGTGTGTTATCCAGCATTCCACTGTTTTGCATTCCAAAATACAGTGTAGAAAACTAGCACATGGACTGCATTTGGGTTCCTGAGCCATCCAATGTCCTTAGGTAAACTGTAGGTAATGAATTTTACTCCCTCTTGTTGGATTTTATGCTGAAATATAACCTCTGTCTAAAAGGGAACTTGTCTTGACTTTCTTCAGGTGAGTTTTTGGTTTTTTTCAGGTACCTCAAACAGAGAACTCAGCATAACTGTTCTGCTAAATTCATACATTCAGATTTGGGAAGCTGGACCAACCTTTTCCTTTTCATTTTTGTTTTTGCCACACCATTAGTTTTAATTGGCAATATTAGTAGCAGAGGCATGCGGCTCAGTACTTGCTGCCTGTTTGCTCCTGCTGATGCCAACGCCAGAGTCCCTCTGAGTCAAGTCAGTCTTCTTATTTCAGGCTCGCATTTTTCAACGCCATCAAAACTCTTAAAAATGTACTTTTGAAAGCTCAGCCTTTCATTTCAGATATATACCAGCTTCATAATTTAAAAGCTGTTTCCAGAGAAAAAGTGTATTAAAAATTGGAAAACCAAACATGAAAGCTAGTAGATACTCAAACAGAATACCGTGAGATTCCTCTGCCAATCTTCCCATGTGGTCATGGTAAACTGTTTCTGGATTTTTCATAAAACTCCATGGTTTGAGTGACCTCTGTGTGCAATTTAACACCATCTATTACCAGCCTGTGGTAAAGCAAACACAGCTGCCTGGGGATTCCCAAGCCAATTAATTCTGTTATGCACAAAAGCTGAGGTACTCTAGCTTATAAGTAGCACTTCCATATTTACAGGAAATAGAAAGCAAGATATAACCTAAACGTAGTGTTTAATATCTTTCCCAAAGAAGAATTTTATGTTTGGTGCATTAGAAGGTTATTTCATACTTCCAAATTAGTTGGAAGGATCCGCTCTCACTGTAAGAAATTACTCTGCATATGCAACCCCAGCTCCGCTGGATATCTAAATGCTGTTATAGCAACTGAAAGAATAACACCTCATCAGCTCGAAGGATTTCAGGAGTATATTTAGTTAAGGATATGTGAAAAAGATTCACAAACTGGAGATCGAGTAGTTATGTGTAGTTACATGCCTGGCTGTGAAAGATGTGGAGAATCACCTGCACCTAGCATTCTGCGTGGGGCTCTGGTGTGTTTTCCAGCATTTTCATTCTTTTCTCACTAGATCAGAATTGTAATTGTCTATTTGTTTTGATATGTATTTTTTAATGAGTTAGATATATTGTTTTGGGTAAGCTTTGAAATGCTTATATATAAATATTCAAATATATATATATATAAATGCTTATTTAAAAATCCAGCATAGTTAATGTTTGATAATAAAACCAATAGTAATTCTTTCTGGTAAATTATTTATCTGGGAGTTTTCTTTCTACTTTGTTTATTTTTCCACTTCAATACCTTTTGCAAATTACTTATTATTATAATTAAGATAAAGCAGTGATTGCAGAAATGCCACAGAAGAAAGTGGTTCCATGAATCCGGGCAGCACAAATCAGATTACATAAAACACAGTGTTTGAACACAGCAGTTAAGTAGCCTAGTTGATAGTGCCACGAGAGGTGATGTTATTTCAAAACCACAAAAGCTTTAAAGCAGCTTGAGCATCTGAAATGGATGTTAAAGACTAATGTGTTATACCTGCAAAATGGCAGAGCAAATCTGTCATCTAGAGAAGTGACTTTGTTGCAGCATTGCAGTTAGGAATTGAAGAAGGAAAGTGAGGCATTCATTTTGGGAAGTTTTGTTTATGTTTTTGTTTTTCAAGTCATTGGCAGCATATAATATACCATTAGTCTAACCATAATCTTATATGTTGTTTACCTAAATAAAATTTCTTGACTTCTAAAATACATCAGGTGATTAAATAAAGTAGTTCGTCTAAATTCTTCTCTGTTTCTCTCTTGCTGAAATCAAATGGGAAGATACAAATACAGGCACTGAAGGAGCACCAGTACATAAAGAAGAACTCAAGAGATTTTCTGCATGATGGGGACACACTTGTGTATTTACAGTGAATGTTCCTACAAAGAACCTTTTTCAGAAATTTCTCCTGCCTACTTTACCCTCTGACTCATCTTTTGGCCAGGACTCCAACCTCCAAGCTCTAGACTCCTGAACTGGAAGTGGTTATCCAAAAATGCGCTTCTTTCCCAAGTGAGCCTTACCTGATTTCAGCTCCATGCATTTCTACATCTTATTTTTGTGTCACTCCTTCACAAATTATGTTGATGACCCTCTTGTGAACATGTCAGTACAGTGGGGTAATCATTCCAGATTTATGGCAAAACCAGACATAGGAGAGGTCTAAGTGGCATCAGGCTCTTGAGCTAAAATAAAGGGCTTTCTGTTACCTTAATAGGAAAAAATATATATATAAAAAAATAAAAATAAAAATATAAAATACCATGAATACGGTGATGGAAAAACATTTGCAGTGACTATGCTGTTTTCAGTAGGTTTTGTTTAATGAAACCCTCATTTAAACAACATACATCAAAATGTTTAAAACAAATCTACAGAAAGCTAAGCCAAGATCTGCTATCTAATGGCTGATATTCTACACCCTGAGAAAATAAAATATCACTCAGCAAAACAAACAAGACAACCATTTTATGAAATAGAGGAAAGCAGTTTCCTCTAATGCAGGAATCATGGATTAAATTTCCTGGCTTGCAATACACAGGAGGTCAGAAAAGATGTTTATAATGGCACTTTCTTGCTTAAAAATCTATGAAAACAACTGATTGGTCTGTCAGGTTCAGGCTATATTCTGCTCTGTTACTTTCCAGTTTGACCTCTTAATCCCATCCATCTCTGAAACAAAGTTAATATCTTCCTAAATTCATTTAAGTTCTCCTTCAAAGATTCTGAAATCAGTGAGAGTTTTTCCACTGGGTACAGGTTGGGCCTAAGGCCTCTTTATTCCAAAAATATATATGGACGTATTGAGAATATATTCCAAATGTATGTTAGTCTTTATGTACTATACCTCAGTTTGAGTTCCCCACTCATTTACACTCAGTAGATGATATGAATTACATTGCTATTATTTTTTTTCTTGTAGCACTAATTCTAAGCTTAATCCACAGTCCAAAAAAAAAAAAAAGGTTAAAATGCAGCAAAATAATTAATTTGCATTCTTGCAGAAAACAGAAAATATCATGAACAGAAAACCAACACCCAGAACAAGAGGAAAATCATAAAATTTCTCTATAAATTTTAACCTTTTTTAACCCAACAAAAAGCAGACTTGTAGTGTTGCTGCTGTTGGAGAATACATCCCATTTCATTAAAAAGTAATATTAATAGTATTTAAAGAGGAAACATAAAGGAGATCTGCCCTTTTACTTGGGTTTCTTGCCTATGTCTAGGCATCCAAAACAAAATTTTGCTGGTGGTTTTTGAGAAGGGAAAGATGTTATTGCCTCTTCGTATCTCATGACGACACGTTTCCCTTAAAACACAGGTGGAAGGGGCGATACCCCAGTAGCTGAGTTGGCTTTGTTTAACTGGGCCCCACAGCTGGACCAGGAGTACACCCTTGTGTGAGCAAATGCTGAATCAAAGATGAACTCTACCCAACAGATGAAGACGCTGGAAGCAAATGCTCCTAAAGACTTTGATCTACGTTAAAAACAGTCATAAGGCATTGCTGAGTATTACATCTGATATTTTCAATCAGTAGGTGAACACTGCCCAACTTTTTTTTTTAAATATTTATCTCATTTATTACTTTCAGAACAAAATGAAAGCACTAATAAGTACTGTGAGGATTAGCATATCTGAAACCTAATCGTTCATGACTTGTTAGCAGATAACATTAATTATATAAACTTTTTGTGAATTTCTAATTATCTTGTACCATTTTCCCTCACGGGAATAAAAAGTATATTAGGACGTGCCACACTTTCCAATAGTCTGCATTATTTATTTATGCTATATTTGTACTCTTAAATGTGTTGAGTCATTTCAAGCAATTTAGAATATTTGCAAAGTCTAATCATCTGACATAAGCCCTGGATCAGGAAAGCATGTTAGTATTTTTTTGCTGCATTTTCAAAAGTGACTATAATTCATCTAAAAAGACAACAAGAAATAATTTTAAAAATCTAGATGTGTAAGATCTATTCAGAATTATCTATTTTATCCTCTGTGAAAAGAACTAACTATAGCAACTAGGGCAGAATTTAAACATGCAGTAAAGTAGTATGGAAATGCCGTAGACTCAGCCTTCCTTAAATTAATGTTAGAGTTAAGATGATGACTTCAAAATATTTAGTGGGTGACACCAGAAATGCTACATTTTGAGAGGATAATGAAAGCCCACATCCAAGGGTCAGGTTCAACTTCCTGAACCAGATGCTTCCTTGTAAGGCCCAGACCTTTGGCACTGGAACACCTATCTCTCATGAAATCTATATTTTCCTGTTCTCCTCACTTGAAAAATAAATGAATAAATAAATAAAGGATGGACTAAAAGTGCTACCTGCTTGATAGGGAAGTTGAACAGAAACGCGTTATATGTTACAAGTAATCCAAATTCTCCAAAATGATGATTACTGCTATAAATGTGAATTTCATGAGACTGTTCTCAGTGGATTCGCAGCACCTGTCCCCAAGCAGCCCTTCTCAGCAAGGGCTGAGGAGGAGCCGGCTTCTGCCTTGCTCCCCCTGCTCTGGTGCAATGCTCATGCAGCCATCGCCCAACCCAAGGCTAACAGCACGAGCCTCTCTGAGACCAGCAGCACATCATGGGGAAGAATTTTGTATTTGGGGACTGAATTTTGAAATCTATGCTAAATGCATTTGCTCTTTGTCTCTAGTAGGATTCATTAATTCTGATAGGAAAATATACTTTTTATATTATTATAAATCATATTTATTTGTTATTCTACCAGTTATGCCTTGCTACTGTGTTCAAATAGAAGCAGATTGCTAATTATGTGCCACAATAAAGTTTGTAATGAATGCTATCATTAACTATTCCTTTATGTCCGATGAATTAATAAATAATTTCTTCCTCAGCCATTACAAAATCATTTTGCATAAAGACCCCTGATGCACTCCTGCTAGAGCCTCCACTTCCAAGCCCCTCCAGGTAAGTATTTATTATGTATTTTTAATCATCTCTGGGATATGATACACATTTTACAACACAAATACATGTTCACGATTTTACTATTACCAATGACATTATGTATGAAGGACTTCATCTGGCTACAGGTTTGCTTGTATTTAAGTAATTAAGCTTGGGGCACTCTTACCATCCAGAGTGAGCATACTTAAGAGTGTTGCTTATCCCCTTCTCTGCCAGTTTTCCAGATGCCTCTGAGTAGGGTTCAATCACCTCTCAGATGCTTCCAAGGCATGAAGGTCACTGCCAAACACTAACCAGGCTGGCGGTGGCCATCACGTGCAGAGGATGGTCTGTGCCCTGGCCCTGCTCTCCCCAGGTGCAGAGCTGCAGCTCAGAGCCCATGAGCTGCCCCTATGCAATTATTGCTCGCAATGATTTTGCCTAAGATACAAAGACAAAGAGGTTTCCTATCCCACTACTGAGCTTTCCATTCCATTTGCTTAAAAAAAATAAAATAAATAAAGTGTCACTGATATAAAAAAATCCCCTGTGAGAGAACAAGAGTATCTACTTCTATTAAAATGCTTTCTCCCTGCAAGAGGGAAGATAGTGCAGCTAAAGCACCGAGTCCAGTATGAAATCAATTCTATCCGCTGTGTATAACGAAAATGTGAAATATAAATATGAATGCTCTTCTGCTATTATAAACCTTGGATTTCTGTATGATGAGTGTTAGCCTATCTGTATTATTTCCAAAAGCTTTTTGGAGTAATGCATGTAGCACCAGTCGTAACAACTTGTTCCTTTAAAGGAACGGTGTGATGCGGCACAAGCAGAGCAACTTAAGCAGCAATATTACAAATGAATTGCATCTGCAGCCCTGCTAGGAGCCACTTTTCATATTTTTTTTTTTACCTGAGCTACTTAAGTCAAAGTGTATTTCAGAACTGAGGACTGGGTAACCTAAGCACAAAATCTGTTATGATAGCAATGATGATTATATTTATTTGCACTTGGGTAGAAGGCAAGATCCCCGGTTATGCACCAGGAAACAAGAATGTGAAGCACTGCATAACCTGTGGATATTTAAATGGACTTTATCCCTAGAGCTTACACAATATATGAAACACCCTAATGGCAGCTACTTCTCTATTCAATTGTATTATGCACGGGTATCCTGGTTTAGCAAGCACTCCAACATAGTTTTTAATGCTGCAGCTATTTCCAGACCAAAAATCAACTGATTTTCAGTCAAGAAATGATAATCAAGAGAGCTCTGGCTCCTAACACACAGATTTTACAGAAGCTTGTCCATTACAATGGGATAAACACCTACCACCAGTATTTCTAGGAGTTTTGTGCATTACTTGCAATGCTATCTTAGAAGGGTGCTAAATTTCTATTACATGACTTTCATTAAATCAAATGTAGTCTGAGCAATGCTTTCATCACAGATGTGACGATATACAGCCATACACATGGCATTATTTAGCTTGGGAGGAGGAGGGAATATTCTGGGGATCCATTCATTGTTTTAGCCATTTTGCCTGTAATAAAATCACCATGGGCTTATCTAAATCCTACTGAAGCCACAGACAACCTGTCCATTAACCCCACTCCCATTTGACAGCTGCCGCAAAGCTTTCACTGGCAAAGTCTCACTGAAGTTTTACTCCCTTTGCCCAGGAGTTTTTGTTTGTTTGTTTGTTTTTTTGTTTTTTGTTTTTTTTTTTTTTTTTAAAAAAGATTACAACCTCATGATTACAACCCAGTGCTTTAATCACTTCCAAGAGTGCTAGCAGAAAACTTCAGAGGGGAAGAAAATTAATAAAATGATCAGGAAAGAGCTAAAATGAGCTGGAAAGAGCTACTCAGTTGAGGCTGTCTTTTAGCAATGCAATATTCATACAATAAATCTCACAAGTAAAATCAATTTAACAGCTTTTTTTTTTTTTTAAGCTACATTTCAATCCCCACACAGTGTTGCCACATGCTTATATTCTGTTCGTTACCGTTCAATAATTTAATGGTCCTCACTCTCGCCTTGGGCTCATGAACCCACAGAACTCGGAGATACTTTTTATTAGAGATTCCTTGCCAGAGGCCTTTCTTAGGTTTGCAAAGGCCACACTTCCCACTAGCCAGCTTCATTATGCAGAATTCACATTCTGACTTATAACTATGAACCAAATGCTAAAGTTGGGAAGTGTATGAAATGTTATGAGATAACCCACAAATAGAGAAACCTCAATGTCAGAAGACAGGAAAGTGGCCATTCGGGAATGCAAGTGGAATGATGCTGCAGAACAGACCCCACTAGAGTTATTTTAGCAATGTCCCCCCAAAAAAACTATTTTTTTAAAGAAACCAGATGCCAATAAAAACCCCAATTGTTTATAGCAGAATTCACCAATATTTAAACCAACAAACAAACCAACCAACAGACCAACCATCACTGACATCCCAACCCAGAATTTAAGGAATGTGTTTCCCTTATTTTTCCTGCTTCCTCCTCTTTTCCCTTCCTTTGTGGTGTCATTAGGTATTTACCCTGTTCCTATAAAACAGCGTCTGTTAATATAAAGAAATTATAACATGAAATGGAAACAGGTAACTGGCACATGAGACATTATAACATGGATGACCTTGTGCATATTTATGTACAGAGAGAGATGAATACCAAAAGAGGCTGATGTCAGGAGGGAAATGTTCTTTTCCTTTCCACTCCTGTTTCCCCACCCATGAGACACTTTTGAGAAGTCGTATATCTGACCTGACCATCCAGAACCACTAAGTTTCTCATGGCATTTTGCTGTCTTGTCAAGCTATTTGCCTTACAACCAAGGGTGATTTATTGAACTAAACAAGCAAGTTCTACACTTGAATACCAGGTACTTTCATAATTGAACTTCAATATCCTCTCGTGCCCACCTCAGGGACTGGAGATGGACACTAAGCAAACCCCTCTGATCAGCCTTGCTGAATGTTTCTCTTCCACGCACAGCAGAACCAGTGATGGAAAGTGAAAAGATGTGCACTTGTGAAGATTGAAATCTCCTTCACAAAATGAGTGTATTAAGCATCTGTACTGTTTGGCAGACCTGTGCATCAATTCTGAAATAAAACAGTGTTAACTTCTCTTCAAGATTTTTACCTCTTATAGCTTCCCGCACTCTGTGTGAATTACATGGGTAAAAAATTATGCTAGCCTTTTGGACAGTGAGCTGAACAGCATATAAATCTGACAAGCATGGTGCCCATGCAAGACAATTTACCTACTACATGTCTTCTTAAGGAATCAAAATCTTTTGCTCTTTGGGGAGCACTTCTGAATCTCAACATTATGTATCTGATCGTACCTGCTGTCACACCTTCATAGCATATTTGATATTTATTCACAGTATTTCCATCTTTGTGGCATGCTGTCTCATTACTACATCATGATAATGAACTATGATTCCTGCAGTAACTTGCTCTGCAAATGAATTCCGCTTCAGAAAACATCTTTGTGCCAAAATATATGGATTTTGGATTCTCACATTTTATTAGCAACCATCGTTCTTCTTTTACAGCTATGTCACCACAAACTTGCCCATTTCATGTAAATTCATGTGTAGCTCAGACATAAAGAATGACCTTAGAGTGGTGAATGTATTGCATATAAGTTAGTTACGTATATCAATATGTTTTCAATGGGAAAACTGAATGGTCAATTTGTTTGAGAACTATGGTGATTAGTAAAATAACTGAACATAACAGTGTGTAAGTGCTTAGCTTTAGGAAAAAGTTTTTTTCTCCCCATGCATGATTGAGCACTCATAAAAACTTTATGCTCTACTTGGCATTATTCTGTGGATGACTTTTTAGCACATTACAAAATAATTAAAGATAAAATGCTACTATTCAATCCTCTACAGCTTAAATTAGTCACTTGCTATGTCTCTTTAAATAAGATAACTACATTCAAAAACTCAATGATCTTCAAGCCTTATTAGTGAAGCATTGAAAGAAAAAAAAAAAAGAAACAACTTTACAACTTTTAGGAAAACTGTTTTGTTTGTCACTTTCCCAGTTTAGTGAACAAACTTGTTCTTAATAATGGCAAAAAAATAGATTAATCAGTATTTCAGATTATAGTATGTTGATAGTGCAATAACGAACTCATGTACTGTTTGGAGCAAGCTTTCTGCTGGGCAAGCAGGGTCCTCCCAGCTCTCAGTCACCTTCGGTGGCAGGAGTCAAAGAAGCCATCAGGAGGACAGGACATTCCCAACAGATACCAATGGCATGTGGACACTTTTAGTTCCTTCCTACAAGCCTCCAGCCCCTCACGTGGCAGAAAAGAGGGGAAAAGCCAGGAAAAGTGGAGTTTTCCTTTCACTGGTGACTTTTTCATGTAACAGTGAGCTTGACTTTTTCTTAATATCACATCATCTGTTCTTTACAAGACCAGATTTTTAAATGCCTTTAATGATGCAAATAAGTGCTGGTGAGAATTGCTGAGGCTCCATTGAAGTCAATGGGGCTCTGCCAATTACACTAGTGGAGCAGCAGCCTCTTTGAGAAGAAAATACCATGAAATCAGTAGAGCCTACCAGCTAAGAGTGCTGTTGGGGAAATTACAGGAACATGTTGTCTGTAAATTATTAATAAACAATAAGTAGTTGTTTGGGTGAGTAATTCAAGTCATGTATACATTAAGAGATTCTGCAACAAGATCTGAATAGAATACTTCACAATTAAATGGAGTTTAATTAATTGTACAGTTGCCTAATAGAAAGCAAGTACTTTCCTATTTTTGGACTGTACCTGTGATAGCACAACTCTAATTATTGTGTACATCTGCTATATGTTGAGGAATCACAGAGCCAAATTGTTTACAGAAAGACTAATAATTACTGAATTTACCTACAGATAGTCATAACAATAATTTTAAATTTAAAATGTTTATATTCCACTGAAAAAAATAAAAATAAGCTATAATATGTGACATGGGTGTAGAGGTACGAGTGATTAAAGTATTCTGAATATAAATCATTGAAAAAGATCAGTGACATAGGAAACTGGTACAGGTAAGCAAAAGGTATAAACTTATGTGACCTGCATCATCATCTCCACAAACTGGAAAAGAGTAGCTGAACAGATGGGGAAATAATAATAATTATTAATAGTAAAATATTTTATAAAAATTTATTAATTGAAATATGTTTTTCTACATGAACATGTTGCTGCTACTCATATAAGATTTTCATTTTTTGTTAGAATGTTTATGTCTTTTGTAAATGGAAATGGTAAGACAATGCTCCAGTATTTCAGTGTTATATCATAACAAATTCTACTATATTAATTCTAGGATTACACACTGGACCATCAAGTGGATTAAATTTTTTCAAACCATGGAAATGACGCCCATTCTATTTTTTTCAGTCCAACCTGTAACCACACCAGGATTTCAAATTTTGAATGTTCATCCAGAGAAATACACCCACAGGAAAATAAAAATAAATAAATAAATAAAATCAGCCAAACAAACAAGCAAAACAACAAGAAATTACCTTTATGTGTGGGGATCTTCTGATTACTTTTTCTGTTGAATGTGAGAAATACATATAATTAAAGGTTTTTTCTTCCATCCATGGCCACAAGAGTTACAGCTTTGTATTTTTACACAAATTACAGGCATTATTTACAGTTTCCATTGCTATAAGAGATTTTCTAATGAAAATGAAGATTTGCAATGCCATGCCCTGCTTTTGTTCCAGATGTATTTGGAGCACACAGGGGAGGCAGAAGTGCTCTAAGGCACCAACAGGACAGCTTAGCCCCATTTCACACCGCTTAATCACAGATTGCAAATAGCAGGGGACAAGAAATAACTCTTTTCCTATTCCTAAATATTGTGGGGTTTGTTTCTAAACATGTTGTTTTCTTTGGAGGAAATAGCTAATTTAGCATGCCTATTAAGACAAAGGGATGAGTTTTATCCTATTTTTAATTGGGTTATAACTTTGATGGGAGCAATGTGTTTGTGGGTTTTTACTAGAGAACAATTGAAATTACCATTTGCATCCTGTTTGTTATTAGACTCACTAAGCATTATTAAAACCTGGACAATCGTATATAAAAAAAGTCTATGAAGATAAATACCAGGGATGTATCCTACTAGCCATTTAATTTTTGTAGCATTGACTCATTTTCAAACGCAAGCATTGAGAAACACAGTGTATGGACAATACAGTGCTGCAGGGTCTAACATTGCTCAGTACAGCCTCGTGGTGAGGAGGCTTGTACTAAAACAGAAGCTTGACCCTTCAGAATCTGCCCCTAACCTTCTGCCATAGCCTATTTGAAGGTATAAAACTACTTGCTGCTTGCTGGAAAGCTGCCGTAGTCTTCTGCTAATGCTGCACAGACAAATGCATAAATGTTGAATAATATAGCTTGAAAAATAAATGCTTATTTTTTTTTTTTTAATGTGTATTTAAGCTTAAGTCCACCCACATTAAGAAACGTAATTATTTGAATTCCGAAGTTTCTGCCACTCAATAAAACATGTAACTTGGAAAATAAGGTGTTTGAACAACTTTGTATATATCAAGAGCTTTAAACTTTTGTTATAGGTCAATGTAAGATTGCTACTACACAAAAGATCTATTTATCAGAAAAAGAGTGCGAGCTGTGGGAGATGAATATATTTCTCTCATCAGACAATTAGAAACAGATAATGACTGTTTAGAAAAGCAATGGTTTGACATTATTATTATTTAGTGTCACACTGGGGTATGTGAGAGAAGAAAAAAATCAATGCTTCTGAAGTCAGAATACTGCCTACTACTATTGAATAAATGTAAAATTATTATTAAGTGACCAATTATATATATGAAGAAAGCTCATTAAGACTAAGAATATATACCTGGAATGTCTTCTACTCTTCGTTTGAGCTTTATGAAAACATACCTGCATTTGACACAACCTAATGACTTGCACTAACTTTTCTGTACATTTTAAATGTTCTAAGAACTTTATAGATTTTATGGTGCTTTATTACAAATAATACAAAATTTGTAAATATGTAATACTTTCACATTTAAAGAAGATTTTAAATGCTAATGTGTAAGTTTAGTCAGGTTGAGAACTCTTAGAAACACATTCGTGTCTTGTGAATGTTGATAAATGAATTTTAGATCAGAACAATAAGGATTTAGAAAATGAATAACTTCCTATTTGAGAAGAGATTTATATTAAACAATCAGTGTTTGGCTTTTCAGTATGTGTGCCTGTTTGGAATTGCCTGGCTGATTTATTTTTGACCCATGTTTGTTTTACTGACGTTATCTTCAAATAAAATACTACATCCACATCTGCTAGCAGATATATTTTCACAGAGCTACCTTTTGACAGCGGCACTTCCAGAAATGTCCCCATCCCATGCAAGCTTTATTGGTGTGCTGCAGTGAGGTTGAAATGCTATTAAATAATGACTCCAGAAGAATCAGAACAATTGAAACACAACAATTCTGCCTGCTGAAACTATGTTTTAATGCAAAGCAACTCTGATAACCAAGGTAAGGCACGCTGCTCTGTTTCAGTTTATTTTTTCTTTTCACAAAGACTAGTTCTCTCCCTTTCCCTCATAACTTTACCTTCCTCTCACTAGGGCAGAGTCATGGTGAAGGGAAAGGAAATGATACTTGGTTTGATTCCAAGCAGCCCTACTTCATGGCACTCTCCCTGGCATCCAGCTTCTGACTGACTGTTTTCCCAGGCAGCAACACATTAGTTTATTAGATTCAATGTGATTATGTTGCTGGCAGATGTGGATACTCCAGTGCTCCGGTTATTTACCCCTTTGCTTCGTATTGTTTGCTACAATCACAGCCAAAAGCTCACACAATAAAAATACATCAGTGTAACTTTTCTACCAACCATTCAAGCTAACAACTTAGCTAGCAGTGATCCAGCAGCCTTTTGCTTTGATTTTTTTCCATTGTTCGGTAGTACAGAAGTGGTGAGAAAAAATAGGACCTATTTCTCAAAATGCCTGAAGAAGCAGTCAGCAACTTCCTCTGTCCTGGATACTCCTGACTGTCCTCACTTTTATTCCTCTGGATTTCTTCTGTAAAATAAAGAAATCTATCTGAGTGAACGTTATTAAATCTACTTATCTTTATTTCTCATATATATATATTTATTATTTATATTTCTCATTATATATTTATATAAATATATATGTATATATTATAATTATTTTTTTCCTCCAGGTTCTAACCCTTTAGAGCCAGAAAAGAAAAAATATATATATTTCAAAGGAAGTTTTAAAAAGTCTTAAACAACAATTAGAATGACTCTTCCATTTTTTCTACTATGAAACGTCCACATCTCTTGTAAGCTTTTATGCTAATAAGCAAAAAAAAAAGTTTTTCTTTTAGGTGCATTCCTATTATAGAAATATTTGTAATCTTAATCTTCAGAAATTGGAAAAAAAAGAAAAAAGGTTTTACCAACTATAATTAGCAAACATACAATAGCAGTTTGACATTATGAAGAAAGCAGCAGCCTCACATTTGGTAGATCAAATTATAATGTTCCTTCGCATCCTATAATTTGAAACAAAGGCCTAAAATATTATTTCATACAGACAAGACTACAGATAAGGTATAAGTATTTAAAGAAATAGTAGGATGCACACATCAGGTTCATTTTCATTTGAATGGGGATAATTCCTACTTGTTTAAAGAAAATGCTATAAATGTCACTCCACTGAGACAAGATTTCTGATCTCTGGTATAATCTAAGTATAAGTCTTAATCAAGGAGGATTATTACTGCAAATTGAATGGGCTGTGGCTTGAGATATATCCAAACTTCAAAGTTTAATGCCATGTCTAAAAATACGGTTAGATCTAAAACCACAAAAACTGATAAGCCACTTCTTTCTGCGTCTCAATTCTTCACAATATGCATAAGCTTGAACAGAGACAATTTTGTAATCAAGACTGATATTTTCTTTCAAATGCCATATTGATCAGCACAGTAAATGACATGTTTCCAAGTACGTGTTATATAGCCTTAAAGCACTACATTTTAGCAAACACAAATGAAAAAACTCTAAACATGGGGTGAAACTATAGCCTGCGATAACTCACAATAATGAATGGGCTTAATATAATAATAATAGGGTGAAACAACTAAGAATAACTTGCAGATAAATAATATCTTTCTGGATGTGGGCTCAAAGTGCTGAGCTATTAATGTTTCAGGACTCACAAAATCCCGGAAGCCCTTTCTCACTATCATAGCAGAAAACCTGCAACTTGCAGGAACTTTAGATGCTGTAAAAGAAGCCTGAACCAACAGCTTCCCACCCTGGCACAGGCAGAGGCTGTACCAGGAGCGCACACATGCAATATACCAGGGTGCCTCAACTAAGTGCCTAATCACTAAGCTGTGAAAGGAAAAAATACAGAAAAGGATCAATTTTCACCCTAATCCACTAGATATCCTTTAAAGAATTTTCTTTTCTAGTTGCAGTTTGCCTTAATTATTTTTTTTCTATTCTGAGCAAAATTTTAATTCTCTACTTCTTCTAGGAATGTGATAGGCACTAAAAAGTTTTTTTTAGCAATTTATCTGAATTTGATATGTATTGGCTAATTGACACTGACAATGCAAAAAATTATTCTACCAAGATCTTTGTTGTGGCTCTTAAAATCTAGAGGATAGATTTATAAGTATGGACATTTAAAATGTTTTAGATCATAAATATATATATATGTCTGCTCTACATTAAGATATAGTAGAGTTACTTGTGGTATTTAATCATTCTCAATAATGTATACAAATGGGGTTCTCCTAGGTTATTCTTTATGAACAATAATATTTGTTTTCAGATAAGGCTCAGGAACCTTAGAAAATCTTAGGCTATTCAGATTTCATTTGTTGTTGTATAATTAGATATTAAGTTCTAATTAAACAACAATGCTAATGTTAATTCTGTGGTGAATTATTACAGGAGAACCATGCGACTTTCACTAATTAAACACTGAGAAACAGATGCAAGATTAAACAGTGTATTTAAAATCTAAGGAAAGCATGGAAATTTCAAGTGACAAGAACACAGAATGAAAAGCAGTTGCATATAGTTCAAGGAAGTTAATTCTTTTTGTCATTACTTTTGCTGTAAAGGACAGCATGTTCATGAATATTTGCTTTATTACAACAGAAAGTGATTTATTTTTTTTTTCCTACCGATTTTTATCTATGTTGCTTCTCTAGTGTTATGAAGTAAGGATATCTTATATTTTTCCCACTTGCCTCTCTTTTAACTCTCTACCTTCCAGGTAGATGGGATCTCACTGAGAAGAGGAGGACGATAGAGGTAAGATCAGCCTGAGTTACCCCGGCACAGACACAGGGATGGCTCACCACCTACAATTCCTGTGACATTAGTTAAAGCATATATTTAGCACTGGGATATGAACACACTAATATGGCAAGCATTCAACATATTTTAAGTAATTATTTAATGGTCAGGTTTGTGTTTTTTTCCTACCTCACCTGCAGCTACTCAAATACAGTAAATATAACTTACAAAACACTAGGAGCTACCCATCAGCAGACACAACAGCTGATGTGTGAGTTATACATTCAGCAATAATTCAGATAATTCACAGTAATAAGAGGCGATTTGAATTTCAGAATTTTCATGCTCAAGATCTCTTTGGAGAGGCAGGTTCTTTCTGCTCATAGTTTGCTTCTGATTTTAAAACTCTGAACCACCAAACTCAAATTTAACTCCAACAACAAAATAATGAGTGGATGTATGGGGCAGAGGGCTCTGAGAAGTAACTCCAAAGCAGCAGTAGCTTTGTAGATGGGATAAAATGAAATTGAGTCCACAGCTGAGAGCATAACATTGTACCATGCTTCACAAAGCAAAATCACTGGCACTCTATTTGTTGGAGTAGAAAAAAAAAAAAGAGAAGAAAGAGCATTTTTTTCTCCAAATTAAATTATCTCCAGAAAGTATTTCCTTGCTGACAAAGTGCATGTCCTTCTAAAGAGGGAAAAAAGTATACCCACAAGAAATGAGAATCTATACAGAATTTCTGATACATAACAAATTGTCTTAATTTGACCTGGAACAAGACAGATTTATAATAGACAATCAGCATATTCATAAAGAAGGGACTTGTATACTTTTAAGATAACTTTAAATGTCAACAAATTACAGAGCAAAAGTGCTGTATGCTAAAATGAAGCCTTAGTAAAGTCTCTTTGGTTGAACTGATATTAATTGGACGTACATTTTCTTCCTCTTAATTATAACTTGGACTCTGGAAATGCAATGATTGAACATTTGCCTAATCCTTGTAACTCCACAGTAATACTTGACAAACTTTATACTAATGCCTTCATTCCAGGACTATCCGGTTAATAGGATGGACCCAAAGTGCATTGATACCAACAAAACCAGCATCGAGTGGGAACAGAGCCATTAATATGAAAAACAAGAAGCAATCCGTCTGTGTGACACATTAGTCTGGTGCCTGCTGAAAATGAAACTGTGTGACTATATTGAAGATTAGGTCAGGATAGTCAGAGTCCTGGCAAGTCCTCTCATGTTAACTCTTGGTATAAATGCGGCTGTCATGCTTGACGGCCATTTAACCAGGCAGAAATCCCAAAATAAATTGGTACCCACACCGTGTACTGCTCGACCTCTCCAACAGCTAATGGCCGACCTTCATAGCACACCACAAATTATCAGGAATATTCAACTGCCATTTTTGCAATGCTGTTACAGACACCACCTCCAATCAAGATTTATGTTCTATGTACAAGAAACTGAATAAAGTTTACCTGTAAAAGGTATACCTGTCCCGAGGTGTACAGCTCAATAACATCCCACCTTCTGTTATTGCTCCACACAAAGTGCTCATCAAAAGTATAGTATGGTTGAATAATTAAAAAAAAGTAAAATAAAATTATTTTGCACTAGCATTCATTTTATTCATTTAAACCCTCTTTCTCTAGTATTCATGCCTTGTGTTTATTTATCAATATTACTTTTTTCAGTATAAAAACATCAACACAAGCTTTGAAGGCAACAAGGTTTAGATTCAAAGGTAGAATGTGGAGGAGAATCCAAAAATCATCAAAAGCTGAATAAACTAAATTGTAAGAATTGTGGTATCCAAGGTATTCCACTTGTTAGGTCTTAAAAAGTATTTTTAAAGTGCTTCATGATTGAAAAATACTGCCTCATTAATCAGAAGCACATCAAGCTAAGAGCTCTAGTAAAGTCAGAGAGAGCCATTGGTGCTAATATTAGGAAATGTGTATTATTTTTCAGAGATTATTCAGGCATTAAGTAGCCAGTCAAAAGATATACCCCTTTGTTCACAACACGAATGACTACATAGGATCAAGGCCAGGCTGGATGAGGTTTTGAGCAACCTGATTTAGCGGGAGGTGTCCCTGCCCGTGGCAGGTGGTTGGAACTGGATGAGCTTCAAGGTCCCTTCCAACCCTAACCATTGTGTGATTCTGTGACTCTATGACAAAGAAGGAAATGATGAGAACACAATGTAGAGATGTGATGGATATGGTTTTTAACTCTTAATTGAAATTGGAATGAGCCTTAGGCAAGGAATTAGAGGACAGAAATGACCTGTGGAGGCTCAAAGGCTAAAGTATGAAGAAAGTATGAATTAAGAATACTGGTCCCAAATCCTACTAATCATACGTACATATCTGTTCGGGTTCAGAGGAGACCAAATAAAGAGCTGGTTTGCACAGTACGGCTCTGCTTTAATCAGGAAATATTTGGACCAATACTCTACTTTTTAATTTAATAGTTTGCACAGTTAATATTATTTATTTAGTGTTTTATCCCATGTCCTCCTTAAATAGGAAACTAGAAGTATGGAAAATTTACAGCTGGGATTGGCTTGTCTTATCAGCATTACTTATATATGCAAACAAGCAAGCAACAAACAGAGGTCTCTTAGGACACATCCAGCACTATTCAGTAGAGAATCATGTATGAACAGCATATACGTCTTTATGACACACAAAAATTGCATGATATTGTTAACTATCTAAATTGGAGATCAGCCAAACGTGAAACCATGAAACTGCACTTTTTTGTTTGTTTGTTTGTTCAGGAATTTCTCTGAAAAGTATTTTGTTGTTGTTGTTATTTGTTTGTTTCTAATCCTCACTGAGAACATACCTGTTACTGGTAAGAAACTTCCAGTGTCCTGCAGCACTGAGCTGCCCCGTGCTGTGGTGCCGTGTTGTACACACCAGCCACCAAGCTGATTTAATGCACTGAAGTGCATACAAACAAGCAGAATTGTGTTTTTGCAGATTTAAATCTTTGAGTAATGCCCGTAGCTTGCTGAAAATCCTTTTTATTGAAAATTGAATATGTCAGCTCAGTCATCACTTTAATTTGTTTTAAAAGATTTATTAGAGTTTGATGGTTTTTCTTTTGCTTGATTTTTATGTATTTTCCTGATAAAATTAAAATCATTGGAGCTTCAACTAGAGAGAAGAACTTCATCAATGTGTCAGCAAGTGAGCATGATTTTAATAAAACACTTTGGGAAAGTTTTTACTGAAACATTTTGAAACTTTGCAGGAGGCACAAAGAATTCATGGGTACAGAGAGCTGGAAACTATAATACTAAAGATCAGCTCCACTACACTGCTAGTATTTCTTGCTTCCCGTGGTACTGAATTTGAGTTCTGGAATTGTCTGTTTTGCTTTAATACCACAGAAACATAGCCCTCTCCTTTGTTTCTTACGCACATACAGACACTCACTCAAAATCTTTACGTTATCTCTTGAAAATATCTGAGATAGTATTGTAATACACATCTGCGCCTTTCTCAGGAGCCCAGGAAGCAGTTTTAAACTGCTCACTGCATACGGCTGAAGCTGCTGCAACTGCAACATAACACCAAATAAAATCTGTGCTAGGTCTGCACAGGTCCATCCCTGGAGCCTGGAGAAGGTGATCTTGGATGCCACCAAGCTGGTGGCACTGGCTCTAGTGGCGACACCTCACTGAGCACAGGCCAGGGTGTAACATTTGTCTCCCTGTACCATTTTGTTATTATTGTTGTTATTATTATTGTGTAGCTTGGTGTAAGACCCTCCATTCCAGCTTGTTTATGAACCATTGCAATATGTCCTTTATCTTTCAAATGCACTTGCCTTTGGCATGGCACACCACAGCCATAACATCAATCTTTTCTGTGATACACTTCTCTTCACTTGGCACAGCAGAAAATTAGCAAAATCCCCCAGAATAACAAAGGGAACATCAATTACACAGATCAATCAAGCCTAAAAGGACAACAGAGAATTACTCCTTTTTGATGATGATGAACTCTGAGAAATTGCATGTGGGACAACAGTTAGATATATAGGAATCTATTAATTACCCTACTGAATTTTGGGAATCTTACAGATTGCCAATCCTCCTCATCCCAGAGGCTGCTAAGCTAAATAACAAACTCAATATGCTTGGTCTCTACATTTATAGGTACAAACAGTGCTTCGAAATGTTATTTTTAGAAATGCAAATGAGTATCAGCTGAAAAATATACAAAATTTGAAGGTTTTTAATAATAATAAAAATAAAACCTTAAAATTGTATTTCATGCAGTATGGAATAAGATATACCCTATTTATATGTGTTTCAAAGTATTACATTTTCCTTTGGTACTCAACTGTAATAAGATATAACTTCATGCACTCTCTGGGTATTACGGGAAATATAATATGCACCTGCACAAAAATTCCACTTTGATTTAGAAAATTGTCTCCCTCACACAAATTATGTTATGCCAGCAGTAGCACTTAAAAATTAATTTAAAATATCCTACTAGCCAGTTAAAATTACTTAAAATGAACATTTGAGGTAAGTTGTATGATAGACAAATGAAAATACTAAGAGCAAACCATATCCAGCATGGAAATGAAATACTATTACCAAAATGCAAATGCTGTCAGCTTTGTATTCCTGAGCTTCCCCATGAAGATCCAGCTGAAATTAATATGCAGTGAAACAGCAAAAGAATCCAAATGGTAAGAAATACAAAGTAATGCATACAGGAGAGGAAAGTCTGAACTACCCAGCTCCCTTCTTTGTTTCAAAATTAATTCTAGCAACTCAGGAAAACGATGGGCCCCATTTTCAACAGTTAAGAGCAGACCTCTGTTCAACATAGTGTTGGCTGACAGCAAACAAAACATTAGGATGCATAAGTGGGATGAAGAACAGTATAGAAAAGATGATAACATCATTACAGAAATCACTGATTTACTCTCCCATCTGAAACACTGTACTCAGTGCCTATCATCATCTCAGAAAGCATCCTACTGAATTAAATGGCTTTTGAAAAGAGGCAATAAGAATGATTGGGGACATGGAAAACTTTTCTATTGAAGTAAAATTTAAAAGATTGAGTTTGTTTACCTTAGAGTAGAGGCAAATGCTAGAAGACATAATTAAAATGCACAGACTTACTAATGGCAGAGGGCTGGTGGAATCCTGTTTTCTAAGTCTTGTATTGTGAGAATTTGATGGCGGTGTGAGATTGAGAGATTACTAACTGGGAAAAATAGCTCTTCCAGTAGAATATGTAACAAGGCAGGCAAAGTCATCACCACAGGGACATCACTGAGGCCTATGTCTGAGGCCTATAATGTAATCAGATGCTGAAAAGAACTGTATTTTGTTTTCTCCAGATAATGATGGCAGCCAAAGTTACAGCACTAATTTAGAAAAAGGAATTTAGGTGTTGGAATTAACTAATTTTTAACCAGTAAGGATCAGATATTTTCTTGAAAGTTATTTCGTCTTGCTGAGCACTTGAACTTGCTTGAAAGGGATTTACTTGGGACACAGTCTGAAATGAAACACTGGATGGATGAATGCTCAAATCAATCCTCTCTGCCAACATCTACATTTACACAGGCCTTCACTTCTGTTTACTGATTTGGAAGTTACTGTTTATATTTCAGATTCAATATTTAGAGCTGCTACTTTCTGAAGAAGTCTGTGTGTGTCAGAAATACATCTCTATTAGGCTGTGGCTACCCTGAGGTGAAACATGGTAGAGAACTGGGGCTGGTGGCAGCAGTAGCTGTAGGAGAAACAGTAATCAGTCCAAAATATCCACAGGGCAGCAATAGGAACACAGCTCCCACAGTTTAAACTCACGTTTAAACTATGGGTCCTGGAAAGGAAGAAGAGAACAGAGGATTATCTCAGGGGCAGAGCAAGATCAGAAGGACTAAGGAGAAAAATGACCCAGACATGCACAGAGAGAAGCCATCACCATGGGGGCTGAAGTGAAAAGGGGAGGAGGAGGAGTCATTGGGCTGACAGGTTTTAAAAGAACATTAAACCCCTTGGGGTTTACTGTTTTTGGCCTGTTTCCCATTCCTCCTAAGTGGATTTTACTGACTAGTAAGTCTATCCCAGACCCAAATCTTTGCCATTCAGCAATCTTATTTTCCCTAAATAGCTAAAAAATAAAGACAAGAACCCTGCCACCACTACTGAACATCACACTATTTTTCTGTTTCTGTCTGGATAAGAAAAATACTAAGATGCTTTGTTCTGAGATTGCCTGATGAATGGAAGGATGGATGGTTTTGTCCCACCAAAGCTAGACTTAAACGTGCAGTCTGGGGTTTTGCCAGACGACAAACTTTGTATTGACTTTAACCAAGCTCTCAAATCGATTACCAAGCAATCTACAAAAGATAAAGGCATGTAGTTGGGGACTGATCTAAGTAGTCAAGAAAATACAGTCAGTGTTGATAAATTCTTTAGACAACAGTATAACATGTAAGTGTTTGGATTTCTGTAGCAATGTACATTTCCAAACCAGTGTACAAAATCATAAAGGCACAGTAAAAAAAAATTGTAGCAGCTTTTCCTCTCTTTCTGCCCTGCACCTGTTAATTGCAGAAACAGTAGTTAAAGAATAATGTGAATGTATTTTATTTTAATTTAGCTTACTGTACAAGACTACTACTTCCTGACAAAACTGTAGTTTCTCTATTTCCTTCATTCTCAGTCTGAACAAGTAAGATGCAGTCACTGTTCTGGGGATGACAAACACATAGATCAAAGTTTCTGTATTCCCAAGACAACCAAGATCTGATGTACAGCTAGGCTTTGGGAGAAATTCTTGATTTTCAGAGGTGAAATAAGTTATAGAAAGCCCTTTTTTTTTTTTTTTATGCATTCAGGATTTTTCTAGGTCCACTAATCAGCAGTGTATAATAGTAAGAAATCAAAACCTTAATACCAGAAACAGTGGTACCATTAAAAACAAACAAATCACAAACAGAAACAATAAAAGCAAAACCTCCATAGAAAGAAGATGGTTGATGCCTTTCTTTTCCTATTAGGGAATCCTTTTCCTAGGAAGTGCTTTTTTCTTTTTCTAGGCACAAGTGCAGGTATTCTTCTTAGCCTGCCAAACATACTTCTATATGTGGGACCTCTATCACAGCAACAGTTTTTTTCATAATGCTCCCAATCTTCCTAATTCTCTTCAGTCAGTTCACTTCCTAATCTTCCCTCAATCAACACTGTATTCCCCATGCTTTTAAAGTAAGAATAAACCCCTATGAAGCTATCATACACCAGTCTTCAACAGAAAAGAAAGTGGGGATTTACTATTAATCATTATTAATACAATCTTTCCATTATCATAAATTAAGGTTTATTCCAGCTAATCTAAAAGAGGGTTAAACTAAAGCTGCTTGAGTTGACTGGGGTGCTGGCACAGCCTCACCTCGGCAGATCTCTAGCCCACCTTTCTCATCTCTCCTGGGGAACGTTCCCACTAACCCAGTGATTAATGCCACCTGGGCAGCATCCTTTCACCTTGATCATGCTGAGGCACTGACAGTAATACGACTAAAGAATATTTCCTAACAGTACAGCCTTCTTATTCTAGCTGCAAGGAAGATACTTTAGGGGCACACTGACCACTTAAAAATTATTAATATAATAAGTAAATTCCATGCAAATAATTAATTAGCATCCTTTGCAGAACTCCGTTCCTATTTTAAGTTGCCAAATGCTCATTTCCATTTTCTGCAATTACATACCTACTTATGTGTTACATAAAATTAAATCAATGGCTTTATGGTTTAAATGCTGCTGATGTTGCTACTTCATCATGAATATGAAAGCTGGGATTTACAAAATGCAGCATGGTTTGGAGCTGGGAGCTCAGAGCAATGGTGCAAAATAACTTCAGTTACACCTCACCACTGATACTTTCTGTAAGCAGACTGATGCCTTCATTCTGAGGTTCTTTTTGAAAAGTCATCTTTCTCAGAAGCTCTTACTAAAATTTTTTTTTCCCCTTAGTTTACATAAAATCATCTGAATATCTATTTTCCATCCATATTTCTCAAACAAGTCAATATATACCTATCATTCTTATCTTACTGCTTTTTCTACGTACTTTTTACAGGTATTTTGTTTTGATTATATCATTCTAATAAACCTCATTATAAATTCAATTATTATATAAATATAATAATTTTCTAAATCTATATTTTGATTGCTTACAGTCAAGAACATCAGACTAGTCTTGGTTCTTTCAATAAATACTGTATTTCCAAATACTTACAGTAAACCACTCTTCCAAATTTCCTGAAACCCATTGCTACCCTCTCAATACACATCAAATGCTAATCCAGATACCCAAATACATACATCTCAGGCTGCCCAGAAATCAGTTGGATGCTTCTGCAGACAAAGTAAAATGGAGCAGTAGAGCTCACAAAACGCATACAGAAGTGTCAGCACTAGACTTCAAAAATAAATGTGACTTATTTGACTTCTACCAGAAAGGCTGAGTTCAGAAGCAGTCCTGGGTGACAAAGAATACAGAATAGCTCCTGGGGCAGTTTTGTTCTTGATGTAATCCCAATTTCTGAAAAATCCCACTGCACTGAGCTCCAGGAAAGTTCTGTCTCTGAAAATACTTCTGAGCTCTTTCCACACCATTTAGTATGGATCTGCATTGAAATCCTACAGGCGGGGCACCTTTTGTGCACCCTTCTACACGTGAAGTTAAGCACAAATTCCTAGAACATAATTTATGGGATATAGCTTTATATAAGATATGCAAATTTGAAGATGAAAGAGAAAATGCAATTTCATTTTCCATTCCTTTTTAAATATTACCAAAACCTGAAGCAAAAATCCTGCAAGAACTGCTACCTCAGAAAATACCGTGAGTCTGGCTGTTATGGCCTTTGTGAGAAAAATGAACAAGAGGAAGTGGTGTGTCAGAAAGAGGCACTGACTTCAGACGATGAAAAATAGAAATTCATTGCAAGTTTGGTCCATAAATTCCTCACACACACACAAAAAAAAAAAAAAAAAAGATTTAAGGAAAACAAAAACAACAAAAAAAATGAACCAGAAAAGAATAAGCAACCAGAAAAGAAAACCCAACCCAAAAAAAACTCCCATCAGTAAGCAGCCATGACAAACTGCAGAGCTGAGCTGCAGGACTGCTGCTGGGGCACAGTGAGGAGCCCAAAGGGAGGTCTCACCATCCTCACTCTCAGGACGAATAACCGTTTCCAGCCCAGCTGCTATTTTCCATACACTCTGGGCATGAGGATTAAGGGAGCATGGCAGTGCTCCAGATAAACTTTCTGGGAAAATTAAGGGCTCCTTTCATCAATATTTGATTTTTTTTCCCCCTCACATTTTAGCTTGGACTCAGTTCTGCTAATTTTGCTATATACACTCACAGCCCTTGACTTAAGCAATGCGTGCCACATGTACTGATGCCAAAAAAGAAGAAAATCCTTTTCAATCCTCAAATGACAAAAATCAGTGGTGCAAGACAGCACTAAACACTAGCAGTTGTTTTTTTGGCTCTAGTTTCTCAAAGGGGATCCAGAACATAAACATGAATTTGGAACAAATTTCTGAAACTCAGGCACCACCCTCATAAACAAGAGACACTAAGTAGACTTCAGCTACCACCAAGGAATTATTTTTTTTGCTATGACACCTCCCCCACAAACCAAACCTATTGTTTCAATAAAATATGGCAGTTGTAAATACTAAATCTATAGCATGAGTGATGCTTCCTTCATCGCAGAGACTGCTCAAGAACAGCACAAAATGACCCTTGGGGTGCTGGCAATGTCAGTGTCAGCTTGAATTACAAGTTACATAAATCTAAGTTACACAAGTTATATCCCCTAAAAGCTGATCCAACTTGCACTAAATTATTTGGCAACATTTCTGTTTGCAAATCAGACTCATGGATTTGATGTGTTTTTTATTTTGTCCTTTCTGCCATTTTCTCCTAGTTTTCAACCTTCTCTCCCAGTTTGTGTTTCCACAAAGCAGCGGTGACCAGGAGAAACCTCACCCTGCTTTTTCTTCCAGGTGAACATCTCACAGAAGTTCTCCACAAGTCCTTTTTGGCTGGAGAAGGCAAGATGAGGGCTCCCTAGAGGCAAAAAGGGACTATCCAGAATATTACTGGCTGGGTTAAATGGGTCAACCAACCAACCTAGCACTCTGTATGCAGTCATTTCTCCTAAAGTACAACACCATTTTCTGGAAAACAAACAAACAAACAAAAAATTAAACTGCTGCTAGAAATTCTTCAGATGTGTATTCAGCTACAAGAAGAATTTTAGCATAGCAATACAGCATCACAATATTAACCTTGTTTAGATATCTGTAATACTGACATTTTAGTCAGCAATTAGCATAATTTACACTATGGAGCTTATTTTCTTCCTGAAAATCAATTCCTTCGCTCTGTATATGTTCCTGAGGGAAGGAAAAAATAAAAAATAAAAAAATAAAAAAATTAAAAAAGGAAAGAAAAAGATAAAATCTATTCCAAAAGACATTTACAGAGGAAAATCATTTAGTTGTTGGCCAGACTTAAATGCCCTGCTGTGAGGTTAAATCTTAGAGACAGAAAATGTATTGATGTCTTCACAGTTTCTTTAAGCGTTGTTCCTCACAGGACTTTACATTAGCACTGAAATAGCATTTAATTCAACCGCTCAGAATAACTGCCTCCATGTAATCAGGCTTGCTCTTAAGAAAAAAAATATATATGTACTTACAATTTATAAAGATATAATTTGAAAAATAGAGTAGATAAACTTTCAGTATTTTCCTAAACCACACACTCACAGAAGAGACAAAATAAAAAATAAAAAAAAGAAAGAGTGCAATCCACTGGAAACTTCACCACCACCTCATGGGTTTGTAAACCTCAATCCCATTGCTCAGGCTTCTCCTCCCCAAACCCAAGCCTCACAGCTCTTCCAGTTTCCTTCCTATGGTTGCTTCACTCCTTGGTCATTTTATTTGCCTTCTTTGGTAAGTTCTTGAACTTCACCGTGTCCTTCCTGAGATGCAAGAATCAGAGCTGCATGCACTGCTCAAGCTGTGGGCACAGCAAGGGCTTTACATCATGACAAATGACATTCTCTGCCTTATTCTCACTGGCTTTTTCTGGTTTAGTTTTGAGTAAAGGTCAAGTTTTATGTAACATTAGTAGGACATACCAGAATTTTTCAGCAGATTCATGTTTTCTATAGAGGTTCAAATCTTATACTCCTGTAAAACTAATCTACAGAAATACTACTAAATTATGTGCCATTTAGCCTGAAAAGACAGCACAGTAGTGCCATGCTGCTTGGTTATAACCTTCTAGCACAAGAGCATTAGCGAGTAGAAAAGAGAATATACTGCATATACTGGGAAATGACTGGAGGTGTGCAACTGGTGGCTACCCCCACCTGATGCTGGTGTGCAACTAGTGCTCACCTCCACCTGATGCTGGACAGAGCCCCCACACCCTGACCAGCAGCCCAGGTTGCACAATGGTGCACAGAGGCCAAGCCATACTTAGGGTGTACCTCTTACTGACATGTCTGTCCAGAAATATTCCTATATTAGGAATTTTTGTATTTTAAAATTGAATTAGAATTAAAGTAGAATTACACATATAGAAATAAAAATATCTAATTATATCCCCTCTCTCCACTTTCCATCCTGCTTGTATTTCTACAAGACAGCAGTGATTCACAACCTCACTCTGTTGCCATAGTGGGGAAGAAACACAGAAACACAAAGAAACTCAAGACCTTTTTGTGGCTATAAACCAAACCTCCTTTTGAAGAAAGGTTCCTTACCTTTGCCTTTCCCACATTTCTGTCTGATACGACAATCTCTATGAGCCAACTTTACAGCAAATAATTCATCAAAAGCAACACGCAGGGCATGCATATTATTCAGTCTAAAATAATATACTATATTCCTATCTGCATTGCAGGTGGCAATGTAAGAAAGAGAGCTGCTGAAACACTAATCATTTTCTTGGGTGCAGGTGGAAAGACATTGTATGGTGGGTAAAAAAGGTGGAATGGGAAGGAGAGGAAGGAAGTAAATCAGGCACATGCTTTTACTGCTATACATCAGAGCAGAGAGAAATAACCTACACGTTCCTGCAGGGTCAATAAAGCTCCTTTCCTGGAAGCTGTTATGACAACCTGTTCTCAAAGCAGACTGATCCCCAATCAGTAAATAAAAAAAGATGCAAAAATTTTAGCTGTACACTGTGTAGCTGGTTTAGAAGGAGTTGTTCTAAATTAATAAATACATCAAATTTTAGTCCAATGGATGGTTGCATTTGGTACAATGAAAAACAAAATTAATTTCCACCCACTGATCACTTTGTAATTTTTAATAAGCAACTACAATTTAAAAGCACCTAGTTCAACAAGTTTACGATGACTGGTTGCATCTGCATCACAGAGATAGCACACCTTCACTAAGGAGGAACAAGGGTGATTGCCCATCACTCCATGGCACATTTGTAAGAAGGAAATAGAGCATGCAACTAATCCTCCAGAGTGCTGGTATTTTATTTGAGGAGATTTACTCCATGCTCTGTTTCGCCCATCCTAAGAGGCAGTTATTTTAATTCAAGAGATTTGTGCCCAACGTTTTCTCTTCCTATTAAGATTTAGTGTCTCTAATTTGGAAAATAAAAATAAAAATAAAAATAAATATCTCTATCTTCTGTTTGTCTTCTGCAAAATCCAGACAGTTGAAATGCAAGTTTATTCAACGTAGTAGTTCCTACTAATACGTTTAGTAAGGTTAAATTTAAAACGATGTCTATAGTACCCTCAGATTCCTCTGAAGGCAGTCAGAACATTCACAACAGCAAAGCACGGATCAGAGTTCTTGTTGCTAATAAAATTTATTTTATAGTTTAAAAATAACAAGATGGGAGCTCAACATTGTGAGTCAACACTGCATGTAATATTAACATCATGTCCATTATGGGCCTGAGGCAAGACCCATTAAAATCAGTGGAAAACATTTCAATAGGCTCTGCGTTAGACTCTATCTCAGCAATTTACAGGGTGAAATCTTGGCCCCACTAAAGGATAATGTTATCACTCTCATTGGCTTCAAGGAAACTGGGATTTTTTCCATTGCAGGTAATTGGCAAGCAAAATGCTCTAGTCTCCTGCTTACTGAAGAGCAGTTTGTCTGAATGATACCTTTGCTCTATTACTTACCTCATATGATGCTTTATAGTAAGGCATGCAGATCTATGGAAAACCAAGAAAACTAGGAGAATTTGAGTATGACTTAAAAGCATTAGTTGTATTTCTAAAATAACTAACCATATTCCCTAACTCCTCTGTATTTTTGAGGATATATAAACACATATATATATATTACCTTTAATATTTTAAGTTATTTTAGACTTTTTTTCTTTCATTTATTTTAGCAATTCCATTAAATGGTGGGCTGTACTCAGGAGATCACAGTTAATTATGTACAACTACTGCTACATAGGCTTTATTTTCTCTTCACCTTAATTCTTCACACAAGATCAGAGCCCTTTCTTTGATAGGATTTTTTGGGACATATTGCGAGAAGCCAGATCTAGGCAACTTCAGCTTGTGAATTAACTCCCAGTTGCTGTCAGAGATGAAACATTCTTATGCTAGTATGGTGCATGAGTATCTACAATTGATTTAAGTGACGCCTTGCACAGACTACTTAAAACATATTTCAGTCTCTATTTATAGCAAGTAATCTTATGTCTAGATCAAACCATCCTATATAGGCATTCACATCTCATGCCTCTACAGCTATTGTTGGAATATAAGCACCATCCAAAACATGCTGTTTCAGTAAAGCTACAGCTGAAGGATGTTTATTTTCTATTCAATACACAGTGTGCATGTATATATGCAAAGCTCTCTTCTTCAGAGAACATATCCCACTCTTTCACGTAATCTAAACCATATGATGTATTATCCAACACCTGAGAAAGCAAACACAGGCAGTTAGGCTAAAGCCAACACTTCCCAACATGTGAGTCCTTTTAGCCAACAGCACTCAGCTCTCTCTTAGGAGATGACCTACTGTATTTAGTTTGTCTGGTCTAATGAGATTATTACTAATATTTAGAAAATTAAGGGTCTGAGCCCTGACACTGACCTATCTCCTTTCTTTCAAATTGGCGCAAAAGCATATTTATCTGCTGAGCCATTCCAGCTCTGTTCTCTCATCCTCATGTAGCTCAGATGCTGTGCAGATGGCATGCTGACACACTAAGTCTAATGGTAATTTCTATCCTGATTTCAAACGCTGACATTTTAGGTCATGTTTAACAAATACTTTTTGTTAACAAAAGCTTTTCATATATATACAAAAAGTCCTTTAAGCATTTTTTTTCCTTTTCCTTCCCCGCATGGATTCTTGCTTCTGAATTCCACCTTTGCCAGTGGTTTGCTTGGCTCAGGTGGGCAGTAGGATTAAGAGCTAGAGCGATAGGGCAGGCACAGAGAAATGCTTGTGGGGGGCTGTCCCACTAAGTGCAGTTATGGGCCTTCCCATTCTCTGGTTCCTAATAAATCGATCCATTTTCAAGTTTTGATTTCTTATGGAGAGTCTTGGCATTATCATTTTCTCTCTAAAACAGTAGAAGAGATTTTCCAGCAAGATTGTTTGGTGATGATATCCTGCATCTCCTGTAACATGTGTTACTCTTAATCGGTAATACATGATTCCTTGGGAGGACTGAAGCTTAATTTCAACATCCTACACTTTATGAAAAAGTATAAAATAACAATGAAACACCTGCTACACATAACTTTGCATCAGCCTGCAATAATATTTTTAGATGCGTTCCTATTTACACGATCCCTTTATGCCACCGAAAAAATGGTTGCAATAGGCACAGAAAAGCCAAGAAAAGCCCTTAAACATTCAGACGTGGAAGAACACAAGACCTGCTGCTTATGCCTTTCTCTCATTTCAAGCAGCAAAACTCCTCCATGCTCCTGCCACAAGAATTTGCTGAGTTTATGGCTACAGCTTGTCAAAGTCAAACAGCAGACAGTGCAGCACCTTTTATGAAAGGACAGCAACACATTTCAAATAATGAGAGCAGCCTGACCAACACTGACTTTCTGCTTCAGCTTTTACTGCTCAACTGCTGGAAAGGAGATTGGGGAGTGCTAGGTAGGGAGCATCCTTAGAGACACTTCTGCCAGTAACCGTATGTGCAGGACCTTCACTTGCTCAGATACTAAGCTAAAATACTAGCCTAAAAAGCAGTAACTCCTACTGAAGGTTCATGCCTTCCTCACCAAGGACATTTTTCTACCTCAGCCTGGATAGAAACATATGTTCTATACTTCCACTGCGCTGTGCAATATTTTAAATGGTACAAGACATTATTAAAAATTTAAAAAGCAAAGCCTAACTTCCTTATAATTTGATATTCTGTTTTCATATAGTAGGAGCAGATGTGCAAATGTTTGTTTACTCAGTTCTTGATAGTAGGCATTTGCTAGCAGATGCATGAAATTAATTTCTGCCCTAGTATTAAAAATCATTTCCTTGATTTAAATGTCTCTGATAAAGAAACAGTATCATAAAGTGGTTTAGCTGATGAAGCAGCACAAATAGAAACAATGCTTGCTATTTTAGGATTGCTATTTCTATTTGCTTAGATTGCATAGTCTGTCTTTCAGGAAAACAAATAATTATTTGTAAAATCTTCCATCCAAACATTTTCCTCTTCAATGTTTTTCCAAGAGCAACATGGGAGAATATATATATATATATATATTTAACTGTAAGAAAAATCATTTTTTACATCAGGCTGCAATTTCTGTAGATTTCATAAAGCCAAAAGAAAATGTCAGATTTTATACTTTTTTTTCTTATTCATTTTTTTTATGGTGAGTACCGAGCAGTTGCAGAAAAATGTGAAGTTATTAGTGCTCTTTTATTTTGGCCTCAAGCATGTGTCCATAAGAGGCCTTTGTGGTAAACAGAGCAAGTTAGGGGCCTTGTTACAGACACAAATGCTGCTTATGGTCTCCTCACTTTGCGGAGTCTTCACGTTTACATTGGTCTTTCAGAGTATTTCCAATTCACTCAGCTTTGCATGCAGATGTGGAAGAGAAAAATGGGACTATTTGTACCCTCCCTATACTTCAGGGATTCACTTTCTCAGGAGAGCTTTTCCTAGCACCTAAAATGCAAATATTTCTGTGCAGGGATGGAGCACAGAAACGTTCTCCGTCCACTCTACCAGCCGTGCCTGTTTTTAAAGCTTGCTGAGCCTCCTCCATACTGAAGACACGCCATACGGATGTGCCATAAAGCTCCCACTCCTGGAAAAGCACTGCATAGCCACTGACACTAGACCACTTGCTCATAATTTCATGTATTGCCACTTCCCAACAGTGTCACCACACTTCTGACAACACAGGTGAATAAAATGTGTTATGTTTAGCAACCGTAGTAACTTTAGATGAAACCCAATAGAGGAAGAAAATGAATAACATTATGCCATCAGACCTGTTTGGCTAAAAAACACGTGTTTGGACCTCTTCCATGCCCCAGGACTGCACAGACTCTACAATGTCAGCCAGCATCGCACAAAATTAAGCTCTTTGGTGGCCAATTCAGAAGTGCTGATGGGTTAGGGAGGTAGATAGGTCTCTAGGGAAAACTTTTCCTGAGATGATGGAAACTGAAGACCTCAATGCTCTCTTGAATTTCTGAATTTTACAGCCTTTATAAGTCTTTATATGACTTTTTATAGCCTATCTGGTATCAGGAGTTAGGATCAGTGAGTCCAAAACCCTACCTCATGTTTCAGTAGGCAAACCTGTCAGATGCTGAATTCTTTTTATAATTGACTTAGCAAGGAGGGCAAGGAGCAGGAAACTCCTGACAGTAAAAGTGTTAAATGTGGTGAAAAGGGGGGAAGGGAACATAGAATATAAGGATTTGTAAATAGCAGCAAACTACTGGAAACCTCACTGGGAGCCCTGTGGAGTTCCAGCAGAGGCAGCCTGCAGGCACCTCACTACTGTTGGAGCATAGATCCACGGTTTGCAAGCAGTAGCCTGACTTGTGTGGAGCATACCTGAGTGCTGCCCTTTCTCTCTGTGCCTGTAAAGCAGAGATTCCCTTAATGCCCTTCCTTGCCACTGCTCCCAGAGGTGCTCCAAGACCACTGCCACCAGGTCCCCAGGGGCCTACACCCGCCCCTGCCCTAAAAATCCCCAGGCATAAAAGAGGTAAGGGCTTGGATAACTAGTACAAGCTATGTACATAAGGTGGCTCATAGATATAGGTTATTTATTGCAAAAAATTGATCTCTTACTGCCCTCATTTTGTTGTTTTGCTTTGATTTTTTTGCTTGTGTTTGTGAGCAAATTTTTGAGGTTCAGTCTGCTCTTCATTACCTATTTGTTTCCTTGGAAAGATAAGGTGCTTCAGTATGCACAGCTCTCGGTCTTCACTGAAATTTAGTTCCCTTTTTTCCATCAAGGGGGAAAGATTTTCTTCAAGACTGTGCTTCCTGATGTAATAAATTGCAAAAGATAAACCTGGCTTTCACCCTGCTAGTACCTATGTTCCTTCGTACTGATGCAGAGTGCAGAAAAACTTCTGGTTTATATCTTGAGCCCCACAAATATCCATATACTATCAGTTTAAAACACGAGGTGGTGCAGAGCCTCGGACTGCAGCCTGTGATGGAAACCACCAGCAAGGGGTGAGGTTGGCATACGGCACTCCTGCACCACGCAGCTCTGCTCAAGTGTAGGGCACAGCAAACACACCAAGGGACTCCTTTTTTCGGGGAGGGAGGGGAAGCATCAGCAACAGACAGCCAAAAAACAGAAATAAGGCTCACAACACCATCAGAGCCAGCTGGACAAAAGCCTGAAATAAGGCACACAACACAAAGTCCATAAAAAGGGCATGGAAGATAACATGTTTAAAACACTGTCACTCTGTTTCAGAGGAAATACTTGAACCTCAGGCTCCTGTATTTCACAATAGGCTTCCAACCACATGGTTTTACATTATATATGTCCATTATTTGTAACCAGAACTGCTGTTGTAAAAGAAAAAAAAAATCCAAATACTTTGCAACTTGATGGCAACAACTCTGTGACATCTGAAAATCTCGCATTTCAGTCCCTGCATCAAAGCAGCAGTGAGAAATTTTAGTTGGGTTTGCATTTTGCTGTGTAACCCACTTACCCCATCCATAGCCTGTCTTTGGGTAGGTGCAGGAGGAGCCTGAGCCCTTGCACAGACACTGGCCCTGAAAGCTCCTGAGGTCGCTGTTCACTGAGCAGATTTTGCAATTGGGATAGAAGGAAGAACCAGTCTTAAAAATTATTTCAGGGCTTAAGCCTGGAATAGGATTGGTAAAAAAAAAAAAAAAAAAAAAAAGAAATTAAATAATATCATTTCATTACTAGAAGCCTATAATGATTTTGCCATTGTAAATAAAAAGGAGAGAAAAGAGATAAAAGAAACCAAAGGAAGAAAAGGCAGGAAAAAGTCAGTTATTCGCCATAGTCCCTTGAACCCTAGTGAGGCATTATTTCTTAAGTGGCTTGAACAAGTAGGAATTGAAGAACTAGGGAAAAGAGAGCATAATTAGTAAAATAATAGCCTAAACTGCACTGGTGAATTTGTTACTTTGTATTTATTTTTGCATGGCCTATACATCTATAGTTTGACGTATGTATCCTATTCCTATTACAGCTTCATTTCACTTTCACATAAAATTTATAGCTAATTTATTTGCTTAATTTCAGACAACAAACCAATATTAAACCATCAGTCAAAAGAATGTTCCATCAGAGTCACTGTCTGTGAAAGCATCACCTATAAATCCATAGATTATAACTAATCTGCCATGGAAGTTAATGAAGTTGATGTATGATTTTGCATCGCTTAAGAACTGTACCTAGTGAATAAGAACATCACAAAATGCAGTGGGTTTAACACAGAGTGATGTGTTTTTTCACAAACTCTATCAGTGAAAAAACCTAAGCTGTATCTTGGACTTCCTAGAGTGACAGGAATCATACCCATATTAAAGAGAAAAAAATATATCTTATTTCTTTCCTGTATTATGCAGCCCTTCCATAACATTTCATTAGGTTCCAGTTCAGCACTAGCATCACTGCAGGTTATATAAATACAATAATAAAACCACAGCCACACAGTTCCTTTCATGGAAAGGTCCCACAGCACTCCCAACATTAATTAATTAAGCCTAGCAGCACACCACTCCAGACTTGAACACGATTTATCTGTGCGCATCTCCCCGCTCCAGCACTAATGGTCTGTCTCTGGGTCACTGTGGGTACTGTCCCAAGGTGGTCCAGACAATAAATAAATAAATATTCATCTAAAAAGATGTGCACAGCTTCACACTGGCTCTATTGCTCTCCCAGACAAATGACCTGGGAGGGCAGCAGCTCTGCTGTTCAGGTTACAATTCAGGACATACTGTTATAAGTCTTAGCAGTAGCAGTTGTTTGGGTTCCCCCTTGACCCCAACCCTGTGACCGCAATTAAAAGTGCCCTCAATTCATGACCAGACTTACAGCTCCTGTGAGTCACAGGGAAGAGGACGGGACAACCAGCAGTGCCTCCAAAGGAGCGTGGCATGGAGGAAAAGTACCGCTACCCTGTTCAGGCCCACCCGGCAACCTCAGACCACTTCTTGGGGCACATTACATAAAACAGCACAAAACCTCCTGGGATGTCAGAAAAGTGACTCAGCTAAAGGCAACGGAGGCAGCCTGGTGCCCACAGCCTCACTACATAGATTTCTGCATGTGCTGCACCACCGTGTCCCCACACCTTGTAGAAGCAGACCTCATTGGAGCTGAATCTGATCCTCACAATAGGTGCAGCAAAGGCTGACATGGGGTCTATTGTAAACACATCAGAAATTACTTTACCAGCCTAAGTTTTATCTCAGGTAAATCTCTGGCGCTTAGCAACACCTTGTATTAAAATTCTGTTTTAAAATACAGTGTTAATTAAGCAATTAAGGATGCCAAGGCTTATTTTATGGCATCATTTACTCATAGTTAGATTGTGTTGTAAGGTTAACTGCATGAGGCATGTTTTATAGCCTTATGAAATGCTGTCTTCTTATTCTTATTGCTTTTATTATGGATTATAATGAATTCCTTTTTATATTTTAAATTGTTTTTTTGATAACAAAGTGGTCTTATTATTTGCCACATTACCATAAGATGCTGTCAGCTAGAGTTTAGCTACAGTTAGAAGACACATTTGCAAAGTGCATTAAATGAAAGCATGCCATCTAAAGAGATGTAAACCAAAACAAAATAAAGCAAAGAAAAACAGCAGCAACATTCATTACAAGTTTAGAAGTATAAATGATTTATCACACAAAGAATATTGCTCTGCAACTTGGAAGAGAAGCATATGTACAGCAGCTGATAGAGGTGTTTACGAGATTGTTCATGGTACAGAACCGTAGGGTAAGGACTACTCACACATGCATCAAAATGAGAGATTCTGGCCCTAAAATGTTACCATTTTCAAGAACGGTAGTAACAAATAAGTAAGCATATTTCTTGTCATTAGCTCTTTTCTACTCAAGAACAAAACCAAACAAAAACCTCTTTCCTGTAGTTTAACAAATGAGTTTAGCACAAAACCATTCAAAGGCTCGGATCATAGACAAGCTCCAATCTGATCTAAACTGTGCAATGAGCACTGCTCAAAACTTGTGATAAGAGTAAAGTAGGAAGGAAATGAAGTTCTATTTCTTCTAATTAAAGATGACTCTCTTTATTGACATGTCTGTATATGATAACGATTAGTACATTAAATATGAATAATCTATCAGATTCTAATTGGAATAATGTGTGTTCCTAGAAATATTCATAATATTTTAAATTTTTCCTGTGATGCATTTTAAGCATAACAGATCAGATACAGACATTATTCACTGTACACACAAACCCACCTTCCTCTTCTAAAATTACATAAAGAAAGCTCAGACTGTAGGAGCAAACAGAGGTTACTTCTGGAAATGACAGCATGGGGCAGAGTGGTTGGCAGACAGCAGGACAGACAGAGCCCTCCCACAGAAAACAGGCTCAGGGAGCACGTGGGTACAGACCAAACTGGAGGAGAAGAAAGGAGTGCACAACAGCTGGCACATAACCAGCTCCATCAGCATTGTAAACAGAGTCATTCACCATACCCATATACACTGGCGTTCAACAGCTTGCTGCTTCCCCTTCCTCAGCAAGCAACAGTCTGTGCTCTTGCCCCCCAGCTCATGTCCTGCAGGAGACCATAGGCAGCCTGGATATAGCCTGGAAAAGCCCTGTCTCACAGCTAATGCTCCAGAGGACACGTGTGATAATCTTTGAACAGCTGTTCTCATTGTACTCGCTCTCTCCCCTTCTATTCCCTTTCCCTCTCCATAAATGTTGTACATACGACCAACAGGGAACCATATTAATGTACCAAGTCTTGCAGCCTGCTTTAGCTTGAAATAGTGCCTGTGCCTAACTCCAGGGAGGATTATCTCAGCCCAGCACTGTGGCTTCCAGGTGCCATCTCCGTAGAAGAAATATTAATAGTAGCATCGCTCATAATGGCTTAAACAAACCTCCAACTTTAGCGATTGCTCTGCCCATGGCACACAAGAGAATAGCAAATGGATTTGCTGAATATTAACAGAGATGCTAGGTAGAGGAACAAATGGATGTAAAGGGTTGTAGCACTCAAGAGCCTGCAAGAGACGATCACAAGATTTGTTGCAAGTGCTGATTAGTAAGGAGCTGCAGATGAGTATCCCCATCACTCTCAGGAGGCCTGGGGAGCCCTTCCCTTCAGCTGCTGTTCCTGCTCTCCTACCTCAGGAACAGGTCAGAAGGGAGCCTGTACCTTATCTGATGCGAGATAACTGGAAAGATGCTATTTAGCAAATAGCTTCTTGTTAGAACTTGCTGAAGGAAAAACTTAAATGTGGCAAACATTAAAAAAAAAAAAATAAAAAAAATAAGATATTTGCAGTAGGATACACTTGATTTAACTGAACTTTTGGACTTACAGACAACATTTTCAGTGTATTCATGCTATTCTTTTAAATAAGCTCTTTTTAATTTAAACTTTACTCTGGAAAACTATAAGATATCAGGAAAACTCAAACAAATTTTCTTCTGAGGCCAGATTATCAGTGATCTTGTAACAAGTCCTAAAACATAATATGCATCTATTTAAATTTCACCATAGCAGAATGAGTCCTTGCAGCAGACACCTCCTTACTCAATAACGACACATCAGTGATTTCTTGAGACAAATAAAACGTCAACACAGATTTTGCATCAAGCTCTTTGCCAATCACAGCCCCATCTGTTTCTGCTGCATTTGCCTTCTGCCTGCAAAATATTCATCTGAACCATAGGGAAATCCCCTACTAAAGACCTTATATCTCCCCATTTCTAGTTGACTAACATCTTGCATTTCCCTTTAAATTGTTAAATTTACAGTAAATGTAATTTTTCAGCTGAGGATTACTTCTATTGTATCAGAGAGACTGGAAGAGGTTTGATCCCCATAGACTGTTGCACCGCGCATAAAACCATATTATATTTATGTTGTTACCAAACTTTTGCAAGCAGTACTGAAGAAAGGCAGCAACATCAAGGCACAAAGCTGAAGATATGAGACAGAAGGATAAAAATATATCCAGTTAGTGTGCATGAACTCATAATACGTTTGGCATAAACAAAATTTGGCCACAGCATCTAACCACATACACTAAGTACTATGCACATAGCATAATAATTGAGCAAATGCACTTCCCAGGAAACTGCGATTTCCTCTGTGCTTGTGCTAACTGTGGCTCAGTAATTCCCTCCCTGCTCTATACATGTGTTTGTGTCTACGTGTGATACCCTTCTGGGAACAGCAGCCTGCATTCACATTCCTTTTTTCCTGCTAATTATTACTAATTGACTGGGGGTTTTGTGTATACGGCACACATACTACCTACCATAGCTCACACGCAGCGCTCACAGGTACTTCCCTAGGTGCAATTTCCAACAAAGCCTATCCCGAATCAAGCCACCAGGAAGGTCACAAAAGCATTGAACCCATTGCTCCCTCTTTTTCAACCAAATTGTGCTTTCTGACACAAGGATGTTAACAGAGAGTAAATAAAGAACCACTAGGGACCAGTGAATCTGTTTTGAGGCACACAAAAACCTTTAACAGATGTCATTGTTGCTAATACAGTACAGGGATTTTCAGCTACTTCTCTTCCAGCTTCCAGATGCAACCAGGAATGTAGTAATTATTCATACATCCAACCAGTATGCCCTTTACATATAGCTGACCAAAAGAAAATTCCCTAAATTAAACAGGATAGTCCTTGAAAAGCTCTAAGTCGAATGGTAGAGCCTTCTGTGAGTCAAACCCTGCTCACCTCCATCAGGCAGGAGTAGGTGGCCATTGGTGGTCCACATCAGAGGGAACCCAGGCAAAACCCCACGGAAGCCAATGGTGTTGACATGGTGGAAACCTCCACAACTATGAAAGATACTGAATATCTGCATAAAGCATGCAGTAAGGCTGCAAAACCAGGAGCTCACTTTGTAGTGTCTCAGGATGTTTTGTTAAAGCTTTGTTTAAGCGGCGTCAGTTATTTAAAGCAAAAATATTAAAGCAAATCTCTGCTCTGCGCCTAATGCTAGCACACACTGCACTTAAGAACATTTAGGAAAACCCTTCTTGTTGCAAAGGAGGATTGAAAAGCTTTCAATGTAAACCAGATGACAGATTGCAGACGTCCTTACGCAAACAGGGGCAGAACACTGCCCCCCTCTCCTCTCCATTCTCCTTCCTTCATGTAACCTCACACAGAGTTGAGGTGAAAGCAAAGGCCTTAATTTTAATATCCTGAGGCAGCCAGGTCCCATAGCACATCATCAACAGCTCAGCAATTAGGTAGTTTCTCAACAGCTCCAATGCTCAGTTGTACAGTTTCCATTTTAATCTGAATAGAATTACGATCTGCAATGACTTCCAAAGCACTTTTCACTTAATTTTATTGAATTCACAGAGTATCAGATCTGCTTTTATTTTTAACCTCCATGTATGAAACTCCTCCAGTAAATTAGTATTGAAACTATAGATACGGAGTAAAAAATGTGCAGATCACTGGCTTGCAGTGACCATTAATAAAAAGCCTTGTTTCCAATTTTTTCTTATGACCTGCATTGAAATATTTACTGTGGTAGCACATACCTCGTGGGAAAAGGGCTAACAGTTAACCTCAAACCCTCCAGCACTGTAACACCAACTCTTAAGGTGTATCAACATCATGTAAGATTTTACTGGATTTCAACAATTACTATTACATTACTATAGTGGATGACAGAATCCTGATAATAAAAACATCAGAGATGTGCCCACGCTGTACATTTCTCCCATGATTCGATCAAGAGTGGACCACACATGTGGGGACAGTCAGTCACTAAAGTTTAAAGGATGAGACCTGCCACATCACATAAGCTCATCCTCAAGTTGAATGTTTGGGCACCAGTCAATACATATCTGTTCTACATTTGTGCTAGAAAAGGTCAAATAGTACCTTCTAATTCTTGTTACTGCAACAAACATGTCAAGCCCCCTGGAAAATGTGTTGTGTGCAGTGAGTGCACCCAAGCGGCAGATTTATCTAGGCTGTGATCTGAATCACTTAACCAGGAGGCTGTAATAATTCTTGGTGCTCCTTCCAGATTTTTATTGCAACCAAGCCGGGTGTGTAGTACACACTGCTAAATCTGGTGGTGCTGAAGAGACCCTGTTTGCTGTCACTGACCTTTACTGACCCAGTTGGCTGTTGTGCTGGTTCCCTTGGTCATATTATCTGGCAGCACCACTTTAACAAAACAATTTTCTGAACAAATTCCAAATTTATCCTGTAAATAGGCCTTTTGTTCTTATTTTAGACATGTCACTTCATTAGACTATAAACATCAGAATCCAAAGGTCATGAATAAAAACACAAATGCCTTCTGTAAGACTGATGCAATGGCTAAACCAACATATCACTAAATAGAAATGCAGTAGTGATCTGAACAAATTTCAGACTGAATTTCACAAAGCAAAAAGTATTATCCCATTTACGAGATCAAATACAAAGAGGTCTTCACACTTTAAAAGAGCAAGATCCATACATTCTTTATATAGCACAAATCAATGCTTCATGGCTAGATAATGGCCCAATAACTTTGTCTCCTGAAGGACTGCTGAGGATCAAATGAACACAATTAAGTGAAAAATATAAGTACTTACAGGAAGAGTTTAAAATGGATTAAATCATAAACTACACATAATGGCTAGTGAAATCCTCTATGCAAACAGACTAAGGTCACATGAGCTTTCTTCTTGGAAATCTACTGTATGTAGTCAGTGAAAGCAATAAATTCAATTTATGGGAAGATAAAACACCACACAGTCACTCCAACATTTCAAAAGGCAGCAAAATCAAACAAAACTACTGCATTTTAGAGCAGTAACTCTACGCCAACTGGAAAGTGTGTCAAACTAAATCCAAAGCTACGAGCTGTTTCCTGCAGAGTGATGTATGCAGAGGACATCTCTGAACAGGTTTCAGCATCAAAACAACCCTTCACTGGCCTTGTCTCTCACATAAAAAAATAAATAATTCTCAGTAATTCTGAATAATTCTCAGTAAGTCTGAATTTTTCACTTGGGTGTACATAGGTAAAATTAAGTAAAATTAGAAAACTGCTCCAGAAGTAGCTTCAGCTCAAGCAACATAAATTTTTCAATTTTTTAAGATCAGAGTTTGTTCAAGAAGCAAAATGTAAGAGACGAGGAAGATGGTTCTCTATGGCACTATTGAATTCATTCAGGGGAAAGCACATACTGCAAGTACACTAGTTGTTTCTAATTGAAATTTCAGATTCACAGCCTCCACTTTGACAGGCCAGCCTTGTGGGGATCAGGGCAGCCCCAAGTCCCAGGCTGGCAGTGAGACAGCAGCCTGTGGCCAGCCAGCAGTGGGTGTTTAGAGCCCTTCTTTCAAACCAGCTTCTAAGGAAAATCATCATCTTTACTGGGATTTTAATCAAGTTTACTTTAACCCAGGTCCACTGAGAAGCAGACATGACTTACTGTCACATCACATGACATATGAGAAAAATGTTAATAAGAAAATTAATTGTTTTGGGGTACCTTTATTTTGCTTTCATCCCACATTGACAAAACCTTTCCCCAGGCTTTTTCTACAGATGTGAACTATTCTGTTCAAGGAAATGTGCAGGTGTTATTAGTCAATCGTTTTATGTTATCTTCATATGTGATATTACTTTTTTTTCAAATAACTGTCTTAAATTTCAAATGCTAAACCGAATGTTATGCATCCAGCTAAAACCACACAGCTGAGACTGGGAAATCTCTGATGTAAAGTGAAAGAGGTCAGATGGGAGAGAAATACAGCACCAAGGAAAAAAAAAAATAAAAGGAAAATGCATTGCCATCTGTTTGCAATTGGATTAATAAACAGTTATTGAAGAATCCTCAGAAATAATTTAAAAAAAAAAAATGAATTATTAGGATGAGGGCTTGTTTTTCAAATTAACTTTTCAAATTGAAGCAGTAATAAAACATTGGTATGCATTTTAAGCCTCTCTAAATCTTTAACGTGTTGAGGGATACACTTAAAATTGATTTGGGGATATATATAACACCTCTAGTAAACAAACTTTCTTCTCCAATAATGGGTGGGACATGTCCATTCAGGAAACTTGCAGAATGGCACTGATTTTCATTCCCACCTGTGGCTCTGACAGGAAAACAGCCTCATTTAAGAAGAGCTCTCAAACACCATCTTAACTTCCACAGGATTCCACCTAAACGCACACTCAGAAAATAAATCTACTTTCAGGCTTTATATGTTTGGGCTGTTTCACAAAATGATAACTAAACAGAACTGCATCACAGGGAAGAGGCAGGAGAAACTACTCAATTTGTGACAGATTTTTTTTTCACAGAATACGCTGAATGAATGAAAAGGCTAAATGAAACTGGAAACTGATCCACAGCAAATCTGACAGTACGCCCACAGAAATTACTTCAGTCTAATATAAAAGTATTACAAGCCTGGAGTTGCTATAGCCTGTGATCGGTTTCTTACAGCTTTTTGTTTCCAGCAGCAGCTATACTTCAGTAATCATGAAACCATTTGCTCTTACCGTAAAGCAGTTGCCTACCTGTGATCGCATGCTGGTTCAATTTTCCAGCTCAAAATCAGATATAATGTTTGTACTACAGCCATTTGCAATTGTTGCCTTAACTACAAGCACAGCCTGAGAGGTTTGAGAAGCACAGATGCAAAAATAAAAATTAAAAAAAAAAAAGCACTAAAACCAAAAAACACATGCTGAAGAAATATCTGATGATGTTTTTCTACTTTTACTGACTGCAGCAACATTCTGCACGTATTTCAGCAACCCCTATAATTCTGCACTACCAGACAACAAACTTCTAGATTGAACTTATTACACACCACTGAAATCCTTTCATGCATGAGCTTGGGCTAAATCTAATCATTATTTCATAAGTACATTACTGTCTGCTGTCTGTGGCTTCAAATTTCCAGACTTTTTCTGTCCATCTATTTATTGACAGAAAACATCATCTATTTCAACAAGAATTTGCCTGACATGCACACATTCATTTATTTATTTCTCTTTTGAGGAACGAACTAGTTTTCTTTGGAACAATTACTGGAAGTAAAATCAATGGCTTACATTCGATTGTTGGGTTTATATTGCCTGAAATGTCAGAACAGTCTGCCAGTGTATTTGTAATTTCTAATCCAGCAAGTAGAATAGGCTGAGATAGTTTCTTTCTTTTTTCTTTCCTTTTTATTTATTTTTTTTGTTTTTACAGTTAAAAAAAAAAAAAAAAAAAAAAAAAAAAAAAAAAAAAAAGAAGTCATATACATGATAGAAGAAATCAAAGAAATTGTACCTGGGTGAATTTGTGACACTCCAGCTTGGCAAAAAATTTGACATTTTGGGAGGCCTTTAAGCTTCCAGTTTTTGTGTGTGTGTGTTGTTGTTTGTTTTTATAGCTATTTATATCAAACAGAAACCACCGCCTTCTACAGAATTTCACAGAAAACAAAGGAAAATAACAATTTTCTTATGAATTCAGTATGACTTCTCCGAAACTGGTCCAGGTCTCACAATTTAAGAGAACCATCTCTAAAGCTGAAAAGATAAGAGGACTTTTTTGACATGGTTATGCAGGTTGGCCGCCTTGAGAATTCAATCACACTGACAAAGGTGGCCAGGCCTCAAGCACAAAAAGAAGAAAAGAAGAAAAAAAAAAGAAAAAAAGATGAACAGAGAGACAACCTGGCTTTTCCCCACTGTCTTTAGATTGATTCCCCCACAAAATTTAACATGTACCATATACAAAAATGTTGAAAGGCATAGGTAAAGGCTTAAAGTAAGAATAATAATAATAATTAAATAAAGAGAATCAGTGTTAAAATGATAGAAACAAGTTGTCAAAAATGAATTAATTAATCTACAATCTTATTGCCTTACATTCATAAGCATACAGTTTCAGAATTTTTGAGAATATTGTGTATTAACTACTCTAACTCTGTGTACTCTTTGAGTACAATTCATTTAAGTCTGTCACACTCAAAAATGCCGAGAAAAAAAAAATTTCGTGGACCAACTCATAAAAAAGAGAGCCCAGCCCTTCCTATCTACATGGCTTCTTTGGTTACTTCAAATACCCTAAAGACCCCTGTCTGCCTGCATATTTTTTCAAACTCCAATTTGATTTTCTTGCTGGCTTTCCAAAGCGCTTCTAACCCATCTCTCTTACAAGTTCTGTTCCTTGTTCTCTGCCTCCAGCTAGATGGCCACAGCACCTTCTCCAGCTGCAGATGCAGGCAGCTCAGAAGGCTGCTGTCATCTTCGGTCATTGGCAATGGGCCTTGCTGCTGGCCAAAGGCTCCCCTGCCTGTGAATAAAATCTATGCTTGGTTGTAATTATTTGCTTTCTGGGGAAAGCATTACACTTGCTGAAAAGAAACAGTCATATAATGTCAGCCAGCTTAATGACTATGGTTGCAGCACACTGTGATGTAAATTACAGAAACTGAGCCCAGGAACATGCTAGGTTAGTAAGCAGTGAGTTATTTTACTTTGATTTTTTTTTTTTTTTAACTAGATATGTTCACTCCCTTTAGAGGACGATCTGATTTCTTTGCAACTCACTTCATTATGAATTTGTCTTGAGGAAATTATTTTTTCAGTCATAATATGTGCATTTTGATTGCAATTTTTGTCAAATTGTTCTAACAGTAACAGCAGTATTTACAGCCTTCTTGTAAAGAGAAGTAAACTGGATGTCACATAACACATAAAAAAGTTTACACTAGTAAAGATTTTTTTTTTTTTAATCTTGTCTTGTTCTCCCCTCTGACTAACACCAGAGTAATTAAAGGAAAGGGAAAAATATTATTTGAACTACAACAGTTGCAAGTGAAGACAACATAACAATCAGGAATTCCAGTGTGTAGAACAAATATTTGGACAACGATCATTCAAGACCTACAAAAAATAAATTAACCCTTCTTCATAATCCAATTTCAGTTAACTGTTGTGAGAGCGCTGTTGGGGTTTGCTTAATGCACGAGCTGCCTTGGTGTCACTGGGCTCAATGAAGGGACAGTGACAAAACACCGCTCAACAGTGAAGAGACAGTCAAGCTTTCTGGCCTTACGTTTTCATCATATATTGAAGAAAATTTCATTTCAGGACAGAAGAGAGTGGTGATTCATGGTGCAAAAAACATACTTTGAAACAAGGTCAGAGCAACTCTGTTATTCACTGTATGGGAGAGAAAGGAAGAAGGCCATATGACTATGAGAGCTGATGGATAACAGAAGGCCCAAGCCTTAAGAATTACAGTTTGAATGTTTTTGCTGCCAAAAAAAAAAAAAAAATGTTCAGATTGTTCAGATCAAAATGGTTTAGCTCATTGACCATGAAGAAATTGCTTTAGCTTCATCCGTAGTTTTATATACACACGACATAACACTTTCAATCAGCAACTTGGAAGCGTTGCTTTAACAGTGTTAAAATGACATACTGATCTTAAATTCCTCTCAAAATTCAAAACTAAATTTTATCCAAAGTATATCATCCACAATCCCCACAAAGGCAGTTTGAAACAGCACTGACTGAGCAAGATTATTTTAAAAAATCAGAGATTTTAAAAAAAGTTACAATCTACCAGTATCTAGATCTGGAACAGATTTCAGAGGATTTTTTAGTGCATCCAGAAAGAGCCTTTGGTAACCTGTTTATCTAAATCAGATCAATCTAAAGTCTCTTTGATGCCAAGACTACAGCTCCACTATAGGTTATCTCCAGATAGCAGACCAGCTCCTCAGTTCTCACTTTGTTCACAGCAGAATTCAAGTCGGGCTGCGTAATTTCCATACAATGCCTGACAAGAGCCAGCATGCAGCTTTACCCCCCCCCCCCCAGCTGGCTTCCAGTGATGAGAATAGGCGCGAGTCACTGGGCAGAAACAGCACTGAGCAGCACACACAAAGACAGGGACAAGCGCTCCAGCAAAGCTACCAGGTATCACAGAGGAAAGCATAAATTAACCAAATGAGAACTAAACCTGATAATAATAGGGTTGGGCAAAGTTTCAACAGATGTTGTTTTCCAACAGGTCTTGGGGAAAGGGGGGGGTTTACAGGACTATTTTTTTCTTGGAAAGGGTCTGATTTCTACAAGAAAATAATATCATTTCACTGAAAAGCAGACTTCAGGGCTTCAATTTTTATCAAAAGATATTAGTTTCCATGGAGAGGAAAATCCAGAGCATTTGCTACAACTCTAAGCACACATACATGGGGAGGACATTTGGGATTATACTTGTGCTCCATAGACTCTTTTCATGAAGTTTCTTTCTTCTCATATTGGCAAGGCACGTTGGTTTTATACTGACTTTTAATGAGGTAAACATATAAAATTTCTCTAAATTTACTGTGGTTTTGTGACATTTCTTGTCGGTTTAGATGACACATCATTTTAACACTAAGTAAACACTCCTTGCAAGTTCCTCTGAAACTGTTTTGCTGCTTCCACAGAGAAGCCTGTACTTTGTCTTTCAGAGATGATTTGTGTCTTCATTTGGTTGAAACTAATTCTGTCCTGGATACCCACAGCATCTAGTTCTGCTCAGATATTTTTGAACTGTTGATGAGGGGCTAATAAACCCTTACACAATTAAGGATATCCAGGTTAAATTGCTCAGACTGAAAATCAGCCCTTCCAGGTTTCAGTCAGAAGTGAATTCAGCACTGTACGCAGGGCACAATTATAAAATTGCCGAGTCCTGCCTGAGTCACAGCCAAGGCACATGGGGACATATCAGGGGTTAAATATGACTTCATTAAAATCAACAATACTTTTTGTAACTAAAATGAGAGTCTCAGCGAAGCTAAGATTTCTAGCCATGATTGTTACAGATATGGCTGTAGCACCACATCTGAAACCCAAGGAATAGTAACTGGAAGGAAGAGGATCAACATGAAGTGTAATGCTCAGCATTTGGACAGTGCTCCAATAACCCCTTTCCTCCACAACTTACATGTTTTTAATCTGTAGAATACGTCAGCAAAGCCAGCTAGATAAATTAAAGGACCATGAATAGGACAAAGTAAAAATATAAGGCCACAGATGTATAGAAATCCAAAACGCAGAACTCTTCAAGTGTAAGATACTGTGCTGCCAACAAAGATGGTATGTGCTAGGAAATGTCACAATATTAGTATATTCTTGGCTCCAACTTCATAAAAACATACCAAGCACAAGAACTTGTGTCATTATCATAAAACAAGTAATATGTAATTTTATAATTCCCCTTCGACTCCTCATGGAAAAGATGAGCAAATGTCACTGAAAGATATCCTCGCATTTCATCTAGATGTCTTGATTCACAGCAGGAGATTGTGCTAGTAAGTCATAAAGGTTCTGTAATTCATTATGTTGTCATTATCGTTTGTAATCTTCCTGTAATTAGGTATCAGTGGGTTTCCTCGGAGAACATATGATTGAGCCTTAAATTGCAACAGAGTCTCAGCAGCATACAACTGCAACTGGAGCATTTGCTATGTAGTGTTTCTCAAGTGTATATTCAATATACGGAGATTTTATTTGTGTGTGCAAGCCTGTCTGCCAGAGAATGTGTGCTTATTACTGCATGTGCACTTAACTTCTGATGGGGCTGCGGTTATTAATGAGCTGGATTCCCTCATTGCATCAGCTAGTTCAAGCAACATATTCCAGTTTATCATCACAGGTTTGTTTGTTTTTTTTGTTTGTTTGTTTTTCTCAGAAACATTGATGTAGTAACACAATTATTTTAGTCTTGTATTTTAAACTGTGTCAGTGCTCAGTATTTCCAAACCACAGATAAATTAATTCAGTCATTCTGTATGTAAAATACAGAAGCAGAGTTTCCATCATGGTACAGTGGGTTACATACAGCTTTAGATGCGTATATACTTATAGACACAAATCTGTCTATGCACTCTGCAATGTATAGAGAGCACCAGAGTCCCCTCTCAGCAAACCCCGTAGGCTCCCTCCCCACCCTCTCCATGCTTGATGCAGCTACCCCAGGCTCGTCCCTCCAGCCAGCGACCACTGAGGGCTCAGCCAGGCTCAGGAAGAGCAACTAACTTTTTTTTCTTCTTGAAGGAATTTAAGCGTTCCTGAAAAAAAAAAAAAAAAAACCTCTCTGGTAGAAATTGTTTTCACAGTAATGGCAATATTATATCTGTCATCATTAAAATACTGGCAAAAATACACGATTGAAAGTGCTTGACAAGTATTTTCCACTGGCGATTTAGAGGAAAAACTGTTTGTCTTTTCACAAAGCCCAGTAATATGCCAGTAGAAACCTATTACAGTAAGTGCCTATCCTCAGTGAAAAGCAAACAATGAATATCTCCTTATCACCTTTTTTTGTGCAAGGGAAACCATTAGTTGGCAGAACTGAAATAGAGTGTGAAAGCAATACATATTTTCCCATTATTGCAGCAAGAAATGCTGAAATAATTAATAGCACCAAAAAGTCTAATTACCTGCATATTTACATACACTAATTCGATTTCTAGCATGACACTGACATCACTCTTCCACTTACAATCAAACCTTTTATCTAGTTATCTCAAAATCATAGTTTCCAATAAAGTCATATTCTTACTGTCTTATCTTTGGTTTCAGACACTTGTGATGAAGTTTTAAAAATAACTTTAAAAGCCTTTTAAAATTCAAATGAAACTTAGAGATACATCTCATTACCCATGATTGCTATTGACAAAAATAACACAGTATCACAGTGCTTCTATCTCCAATCTCTATAACCTGATCCTGAGCCTCTGAAGTTAAAAAAAAAAAAAGTAGAAAATGGAAATAATAGACTACTACTTATCAAATGAGAGCTTCCAACAGCTATTGAAAAAATCCCATAAGGTAACAGCTAAAGAAGTAAATTCGGAAGACTCTAAATCTCTGGATTTAAAATAATTTTAAACATTTTCATGATTAACTACTTTTGTATTGCCATGAGAGTTGCTACACTAAAAATTCGGCAGTACAACTCTGGAAGCCACCTGGATCTAGATGCTGAAAATCAGCAACTTTCCCCATGATTGTCAATTTTATTTTTTCTTCATTGGACCACAAAGCAGAATCCTAAGGAGATCTTTACACAAGAAAAAAAAAAAAAAAAAAAAAAAAAAGACAAATAAAAAGACAAAACCCTGTTGAATGTTTACAGAAATTGTCTCTCAAGATCTTGGTTCAGCTAATCCTTGAAGACAAAGAAAAAAGAGCAAAACTTGCTGTGGAAAGTAATGACAGTGAATTTTAAGCTTTTTTGGTATGTTCACAGCAGTCAGGAGTAGGTATTGGTATCAGAAGAGCATATTTGAAGAAATAGGGGTTAAACATGGGCCTTGGCTCACAAGTATAGCTCTCAGCTTCCCTTCCATGAAGTAGGGACTCAGAAGTATTTATTAACATAACTGAGCTCCCTTGAATCTCCTGTCATTAGGCAAAATGCTGAAGTTTTATTTTCCCTGATATGCTCTGATGTCTGTCTAGCTGTTATCTTTTTACCTCCAAGAAAGCTGCATTTTGGTGATGGGAACTGCAATTTTATTATGCATGCAGTTTTTAAAATACTTCTGGTATCCTTGATTTCATAGAAGAAACATCTGACAAACTGTGTACGTGTAGTCTGAGTTTCTTGGAAGGAAAATGTTTAAAATAGAAAATATTTTTACAATATCCATAGTTGTACCAACCTTTTAACTGGATATTTACAGAAACTTCTTTGGGGGGAATATCTTCTTTCATTCTTCCATAGCTAAAGTATTTAAACAACATAAGGATCACCATTTTTAATAGAAACAGTAATAAAAGTACAATATGCATATGGAATAGGAAGAACGCAGCTTTCTTTTTATTTATTTTTCCTAGCAAGAGTATGCATTTTCAAGAGGTCAAATAGGAGCAAAACTCTTTCTACAAGCTCCTAGAAGAGGGGTGGAAGTAGAAGCACATTTCTGCAGCGAGGCCAGCAGCGAGCACTCCTGGATCTAGTAGTGCACACTGAGGCCAAGTGAGAAGTGAAACAGGGATCAATAATGCTGCTAAAAGGAAAAAAAAAAAAAAAAAAAAACAACAATTGCACTAAATAACTTTTACCCTGTGTCTGCAACCTTCCTTCTTTTTCCCTGAAAACCAGGAGCCACAGCAGGCAGCTGTGGCTCTGTAGGAGCAATACTCAGGCTACATTTCCTGTGCATAACAAAATGCTATCTAACACATGCATCTGCTTGCATTAGCCTGGAGGAGGCAGGTACACTTTCATTTCCAAGCATCTTCCCCACAAACAAGTGTATGCACAAAGTGCTCCTCGCTGAGCTCCAGGACGAAGAGCTGCTCCAGCAGGGCACGTGCCCAAAGCCTCCTGAAGCACATGTGGCTCTGCAGCTCTCTAAAAGAGAGATCTTAGGGACGTTACATCAAGAAATCGATAGAGCTGATAAAGTAAACTAAAAGGGTAAACATTTTTTCTTTGTATTCACTCTTGCTGTTGACATATGAGAGGCTTTCTTCAGGACCGAAATGCCAGCAGACAGGGACAGGGGGTTCTCTGCAGCTCACCGTTTGCTGCACATTTATGCCACAGTGCTCTCAGCTGTAAAAAGATAAAAATTCCCCTTGTGTAAAGGAAAAACCTATTCTACCAGATATATTAAGCAATATCCATCATCAGCCATAGTAGACGAGCAACCCTGTTCCCCTTCCCCCAAGCTGCGTTTAAGAGGTGCCACTGAAAGAAATCTGCTTTTGTCAGTCACCCGAAGGCTTCACACTTAACCTCTGCATCCCACCACAGCATGCAATTACAACGGCCACTTTTCAGAGGCCACCAATTCAGAGAGGAGAGGAGCACTAACTGCACACTGTACCCATAACACTGGGAACAAGATAAGGATGTGGCAGCTGAGTGACAAGCACAGCAGCAGGTAATGTTTTGTCTTTTGTTTTTTTAATTCACAAACATGAGACAAATAAGATGCTTCAGGTGTGTCACCCCTCTGCAAATTAAAAAAAAATAATGGCCTGATACCCTTCACTGTTTCAAAATAGATGCCAGGGTTAGACCCTTCATAATCTGTGAGGCCAACAAAGAGAAAAAACTTTTTGAAGCAACCACTCACATAGCATGAATGGTCATGTTTTCTCTCTCTCTCTCTCTTTTTTTTTTTTTTTTTTTTTTTAAAGTGACCTACTGATATCTACCATTGGATAACTGGAATTGTCTACAAGAAGCCAGGACACCTATGCCTCCATTTTTAAGCCTTATTATCACAGGAAAGCAGCATGCTAGGCTCACAAGAAATAAGTTAGAAAGTTGCTCAGGATCCTGCTCATGTTGCAGTGGGTGCTTTGCAAGGACTGCAACACTATGCATTTTATTTGTTTTTTTTTTTTTTTTGTGAACACGCATCTTTGTCAACAGCATACTAGAAAAAAAGAAATCTGAATTCTTAATTAGTGTAAAGGTATAAGTAGCCCAAAATTGCATGCTTATGCCAAAAAAATGTATCATTTAGCCCCAGTTCTGCATGAGTTTCATTTCTTAATTGAAACTAATTTTTACCCAACCCATGAAAAATAACAAACGTCAAGAAATTTTTTTCCCTCCATTTGCTGAAGCCAGGTCCTTTGATTCAGAGAACACATTGGTTTAATCCAAATTGCTCCTGATGCAAGCCGAAGTCTTCTAATGAGATAATGAGATATACCACTATGCATTGCTATGCCCCTGAGGAGCCTCATTAAAAATTGGAAATAGCACTATTATTAACCACAACTTTTTTTTTTTTTTTATTTTCCTGTGAATACATTTGTACATTATTTAATAGATCTATAGCAAACAGCAGTACCCAAATTTATTTGCCAAAACATTTTAGGCAGTTTTTGAACTGGCCTAGTTCTGCAGTTTCTAGTACAGGAGCAAAGAACTCACTGGGACTCTCTAGAAATACCAAAGCTTCCCTGACACAGGTTTTCAGCCCTTCTTTGCAATTTATGGCAACAGACCTTACTGCCCATCATTTTGGAGTGGTCATTTGTTCATTCCTCATGCATTTTGCATGAGAGTGTTGGAAAGTAAAAAAAATTTTTTAATCAGATTACTACATTGATACATCATACATTATTTGCGCAGCTCTTGATGGGGGGGGGGGGGGGGGTATGAGTCAAGAGAATATAGAACCAGTGTGTGAAGACACGGAAGTGGTTTAATATTTTAGGAAGGAGGCCCAGACAAAGATGAGAAGCAGGGAAAACAGCAGTTTCTCTCTAAATATGTACACATTATGTGTGCACACACACAAACATGTACAGACACTGTTAAACTTTATGTAGGTCGATTGCGCTTGGCAGCTTGAGAAATAACCAAGACAGACAGACTGCTGCATGCTAATGGCAAAGCAACAGTAGAAGTGTCTTATCCATAACATGCATGCATCTGGCTGTTGCATGGGGAGACACTGCTCCTTCTCATTTTGTTAGTGTTCACTGTCCAGCAACCTACTTGCTTTCGAGTGCCTTGAAATTAGTAAAATCAAATGGTTATTCCTGCAGAATAGCAAAAATCTACTTCAGATAAAAATGTTTCCAATAAACTTGGTGGGGATAAAAATGAGCCATTTTTGAGATTCTAGCTTGCCTTCCACATACTCAGCTTAAACTGGTCAATACAATATCCTATTACCTAATAATGCATAGAAAATACATAAGTTGTGACACTACCAAACTCTTCAGGAAGAAGCTCATACTCCCTTTTATTTCCTTTTGCTGAAGAGTATTATGAGTTTTTCAGAAGACTGATTTTTCTTACTGTAAAATTCTCTCTTAATACATCTGTCTTGAAATAAGTGATTTAAATGTCTTTATTTCATGAAATATAACCAAGCAACAAAAGATGTCTACTCAGAATAGAACTGCATTTAGTTTGTGACTGTTTTGTGACATTTCTGAAAAAGTTAATTTGAACCCAGAAAGCCAATATACATGGATAAATCCATAAATATGTCCTGCTTTTATTTTATTATTTTCTTTTAGCAAAGCTTTTAAAAACTGTCAAAAAACACACTACTAAAAGCATGTGGAAAACCTTACCTCCCCCTATTTCTTTCAAATGTGTAGCCAAAAAGAAATATTGGAGAAGAAAATCAAAGACCCTTCCTTGGCCTGATGCAGACCCTTACCTCACCTACACCGAAAAAATAACTAAGCTGAAGATCCTTAAATTGGGCAAAAGGTGCATCTGCATGAGTTACCACATCAGACTGCAGTAAACACAAACAGCCAACAGCTTGTATCTGTGAACTGCGGCAGCACAGAGTTCAGGTCAGGTCAGCACCCGTGGGTGTTCAGGAGCCAGGGCTGGCTTGGAGAACTGGTGCTAAAGCTACACCAGTCAGGAAGGCACACAAACACTAGCTTTAGATGTCCACATATGCTGCTACAATACCGTCAAGTGTATATAAGCACAGCCAGGGAAAAGATGCATTGGGGGACCATAACAGCAACATATATACATGTATATTCAGACACAAATATGGCTATTCTGGAATGAAAACTGCTGTGTAAATGTAAAACATCTGTCTGATGAACAACCAACTCGGTGTGCCTTTCAGAGATCTCACGGGGTTAGAGGAGGTTTGAAACGTGTCCTACATTTTACACAAAGGACAACAATTTATTCTCTCTTAACACTCCCCTGAAAATCAAGGAACTACATTTTTTCCCCAAAATATAAAAGCTAAACAACTCTCCGTGCACCATATTAGAGTGAGATGCATCAAAAAAAGAAAGCATTAACATAATTAAAAATAAAAATAAGCATCCTTCCCGTTTGTGTTTATTAAGCCAAAATGTAATTATCAGAGACATGCTGTACTGGATGTTGCCTTTGCAAACAGACGAGCCCAGCATTGTAAACAGCCTGCTTCCTAACTTCATATGCATATTTATGTGCCCATTTGTAAACATTTTATTTAGCTGATTCTCAGTCATCAGTTTCTAAGACTTTTAAACACAGTTTAATTAAATTCCATGGACTTGCAAACAATTACCATGCACTCGTTTTAGAATATTCTCAGCAGCCAAATGTTCAGTGTGTTATTACAGTTTTTGGTAATCGCAAAGTATCAATTAATTAGGAGTTAAGATCCGGGGGCTATAACTTATTTCAGAGAAAGTAAAGTGTTAAGTACAGCAGTAAATTAATTTAGGCCAAGTTGAAGAGAGCAGTGCATTTTGTTGCCATTTGGGGAGGTTTCTGCTCCTCCAGCTACTGAGAACAACCAGAACTGGCTCAGTTACAGTGGCTTTGCAGGGAAGGCCAATGTTCAGTTTTAAAGGATGAAAGCTAAACTTGTGTGGTTGAAGATGTCTCATTAAGCAACTAACTCTGGAACAATACAAGTGAACATTCGAGAACTGAAGGTTAAGATGGCAAAAGTCTTGCTCAACATCTTCCTTGTAAACAATGTGCAGCCACAGATAGTCTCTAAAAATCTAGTTAGGGAATACAGAGTGAAAATTGAAAACTAAACAAACATGCCAGAAGACAAAAAGTAAATGAAAACATATCCAAAGATAAAATCAAAGAACGTGAGAAGGATTATAATGTCATCAGCAAGGCTGAACATTCAGTAACATTTCCTTATTGCAGAAACAGACAAGAAAACCTCCCAATGATCCGGGTCCCCTTGAAGTGAGGCCTTTGGTCCACCCAGAGACACCTCCAGGTAGTGATATTCACTGTCACTGGTGAAATAAAAAAGCTATTCTGTAGGCTTTTTTATTAAATGGCTTCCCCCTGCCTTCCTGCAATCTGCTTACGCGTATCAACCCTTCCAGGTTTTGATGTGGATAACAAGGACAGTTCTTCACTCTGAGGGTGGTGAGGCACTGGAACATGTGGCACAGCGAAGCTGTGGATGCCCCATCCCTGGAGGTGTCCAAGGCCAGGCTGGACAAGGCCCCAGGCAACCTGATCGAGTGGGTGGCATCCCTGCCCATGGCAGGGGATTGGAACTGGATGATCTTTAAGGTCCCTTCCAACCCAAGCCATTCTATGATTCTTGCAAGGTCCAACATCTGCCCCTCAAGGCCTCCTCGGAATAAGTATGTAAAATCACCTGAACTTCTCACCTTTTGAGTCTTTAGGTACCTTTATCCATCAGGTTATCACTACTAGTAAAGATATTCATAATTTTAAGAATAAGCATTTGGATAATAAATATTTCTCTATGTCATTGCTGTTCAGACAGGGGATGTATTTGAAGCTGCTCTGCAAACTCTGTTCAAAGATTTTAGTGCTTGAATGAATCCTGAAAACTTGTATGCTCGGGAGAAGTACATGCCTAAAAGATCAGACAAATGAAGCATAGGAATGTAACATCTGTTTTTCAAAGGAGCAGGATGTAAAACCCAGACTTAGGAAACCAAAGAGAACGCCCAGACAGAGCAAATTACTATGCAAGCAAAGGGTATAAGCATTAAATCAATCCTTTCTTTTCAGTGAAGTCAGCAGAGATCTCTCAATAGAAGTGTGATGAGATAAGGAATTACGTTTCTCCATGAACAATACAGGCTTCAGAGATACAGGAGGCAGATCAGTAGAAGAGAAGATAAGGGCAAAGACTGAAACAAAGTTAAAATTTTAAAGAAAACTATTACCTACTCAGAATTTAACCACACAGGAAATCATAAAGTAGAACTTAGTTTTAATCACCACAGCATTACAAACTAAAAGAGTGGATTTTTTTAAAGCAAAAAAAAAAAAAAAATTAAAAGTGACATTCATGAAACTTCTCTGTTGCTTTCTAAATGGCTGTGCACAGCCATACAGAACCAGCCACCTTGCCTCTACATAAAATATGAAATCCTAGTGACCTGTATGCTCTAGGCAATCTTTCATGGCCCTTTACAGTTTCAACTAATTGTCAAGCATCTTAAGCATATTGGGCAGAGCTTCATATGATATAAATCTATTTTCATATCATTAAGCTGTCTGTAATTTTCTTTAATCTCAGGTCACATTTCCCCTCAGAGCTCCTGGTTTTACATGTATTTCTGCCAGACTTTGCAGATGCCACCTCTCCTTTGGTGCACGTAACTTCAGCTGCTTAACCCAGAAAGTTTTCCTGAAAGAACTTATTTAAGGTTTTATATTGAGCTGATCTCCTCAACAGATTAAAGTTACTCTTCCATTGAGCATGAAAGACAACTTCTTACATACTACATCCAAAAATCCACACTAAAAGATTAAGGTTTTAAAACCCAGCATGCCAAAGAAAGGAAAGGCCAGACTTGTGTCTTCTCACTATTTGGTCTGTTACATACACATTACGCTGCAGTCCTTGTTATGAAAACTTTGACTTATTCTTTTTTTTCCTGTGACTCCTCATTTGGTGAGTGGGTGACTAATGACTTACATCTCCCTTTAAGCTTTCATGCGCTCAGTCCAGTTTCAATACAAAGCTATATACAAAGCTACCAAGTCATCTGGTGTTTCAAGGTCTGCTGACCACAATAGCTGTGTGGGATCTGGTGGTGTTCCCAGTTCCTTTCTCCACCTCACAAATGAGGCACTGGAGCTGGAGTCACAGCCTGAAATCCCATGCTGAAATCTAGAGGTCAACTTCCAGAGCTTTTCTGAAAGTAATTAGGGTGTCTTGATTTAAACCAACTAAATAGCAGTGCAACTGTCTTAAATAGGCAGAGGAAGCTTTTATCGAAGTTTAAAGATAGGAAATATTCTGTCCATCCTGTTTGAATACAAATGAAAATATTACTGGGATACCTGCCTGATCAGTGTCCTTATCCAGTGGATCTATTCCACTTGCCTAACATGACTAGTTTAGTTTAAGAATTATGTTGTAAGGTCCTGTTATGGATGATTATGCACCGTCTACTGTAACACATAATTGCTATTAAGACCTCCATGATGAAACACTAATAATTATAATAATGTATTTATATTATGTATCTTACAGTAAAGCAAGTAAGTCTTTGCAAGCAGGTATCTAAGCTACCAACGAATAAGACATACAGAGTGCTACTGAGACAGCTCTTTGAGCTACAATTCATTCCTGCCTACACTCAGTGCGAGATTTGATGACATCTAGTCCAAACCATAATACCATAAAGACAATCACACAGCAAAGGGAGAGCCAGCCCTGGGTCAGTAGGTACTGAAAGACAGATTTGGGAGTTGTCAGCAAAAATGTAACACTAAAACCTGTGAGCATGAATAATAGTGCCCTAAAGAAGAGTATAAATACAGAACAGAATAGAAAGCAAAATGGTATCAGTATGGCTCTATGAGCATTTTGGGACACTGGAAATGTAAGGACAAATATCATTGTCAGAAAAAGAACCTGAAGAAGGCCACCTTATTACAGACTTAATATAAAAAATTCAGAAAACACACCAATCTCATTGCCCACAGCAGCAAATGAAGCAGAAAGAAATATAAAGTCCAATTCACAGACATGTTATATTGAATTGGGAATGGGGCATAACCTAAAAACAATATTTGGAAAGGATTGTCATATGTCTGAACAAAGAAAAATTCATCTACCAATAAGACATGCTTCTAATATATGTAAATATTTCTTTGCATTTTCAGGGCTACATAACTGTTAATGAATTTCCCCTACAGTTGTTCAAGGGAAGCATTTCTGCTGCGTATGAAGGAAAACAAAATGATGTTACGTTATTCACTCAGACAACAAAGACTTACAGGTTTGCTGCTTTGCCCATCACTGCACACCGCTGTGCTCCTCGAGCACCCAAGACCTTTAAAGACAGTTTAGACCACTCCATTCACGCATTGGATTTTAGAAGGAGACCTTTCTCCTGCAGCAGCACTTTTAGGTGGTGCTGAGGATCTGGGGCAGGGCAGATTTTTGGGCAGGGCAGATTTGGCTGCCTCCCAACACCTGCAGATAATTCAAGCTGGTGATAAGTAAAGCTTAGTCAACGGAGAAGAAATTAGGTTTTGGTACCAACCCTAAGAATTTTTCCTTCTCAACAGTAACTAACATGATGCATTTTTAAAGATGTGTTTATAGCAAGATTGAGATGGTTTAGAGCAGCAAAAACTGGAGAAAAAAAAAAAAAAAAAAAAAAAAGTAATGAAAGAAAATGGTTTGAATTAAAAACTGGTGACTGTTGAAGTTATCTGCAGTTTCAAAACCAATAATTGCCAAAGGAGTGAGACTGTGATGGACTCAAGAGTCTCCCTTATTTATTGAATTCCTGAAGTAGGGCAGAAAGAAATGCCACAGTGTCTTTGGAGCAGCAACCTGCTGCTTTCATGTGCATGAAAATGAATTGAACAGACTTTGAGAGGGAAAGACAAGCTGGAAGTTTATGATACTAAACTGGTGGTGGAGACAGAATTATTGCCATTGGTGGCAAAGAACAGAGATCCTATGGATAGATCAGATTGGGTTATAATTATAACCAAGTGTTAGATGTAGCTCCTGTTGGAGATTTTGAAGATATGTCAAAACACTGCAAACAGTTTAAATTTTCCTAAGTGTACACCACCAGGGATAAAAAAAAACTGAGCAGTTCTAAATAGCATAAGTATCTGCTGAAGTCAGCTCATGCCTTCAGGAGTAACTCTGGTATTGTAGCCCACCCATTTCATCTTCCACTTCAAATCTTTCAAATTGAAATGGAGCAGACAACTTCAGCTGCAGGCTTGCTTGAGCTTTCTTGTCTTCTCCCCACAATGATGGAGCTGTGTCCTCTTCTCTGAGCAAATAGTGTCATTGTGTTGGACCTCTCAGAGAAAAATCCTAGCATAAATAAAGCCTTCTGAAAGTATTTTATTCAAGGATTCAAGGAGAGGACATTTAATGAACAAGAGGAAGAAAAAAAAAAAAAAAAAAAAAAAAAAACACATAAAAAGCTATTGCCATAGTAAAAGATTCCAGCAAAAGAATATCCAAGGAAATGACAGGATCAGAAAACCAGCTCCTGTTAGGAACCTGAAGCTTAACATGCTGATTTTGCTAAATATAATCTAAGTGCCCCTGAATGTAATAAGCTGCTGAATGATCAAAGAATCAACCTTAATCAAATCAGCAAAGGAAGAACAATTTACTGGTAGGTAAATAAATATGAAAAACTCCAAAGAATTTCCCAGCAGACTTCAGCTCAGCAAGACACAGTCTAAATGGGTAATTAGTAAGGGACAATTGGAAAAGACATTAGAAGGCATGAAAAGGGCAAAAAAAAAAAGTCTGTTAACAAAGAAAAGAATGACAGACAGGTAATAACCCTATCAAAAAGCGGCAGAACAGAAAACCTAATTATCAGAAATCTGTTACAAGACACAAGCTGAGACAAAATGTCTAAAAGCCTATCCTGCATGGCTCACGCTCATGTAGTATCTGAGCATCTCAAATCTCTCCATGCATCTATTCTTACAACAGTGCTTTGAAACGGCGTAATATTGTTGTTTCTTTTTAAAGAACAGAGAGCTGAGGAATGTCATGCTAAGGCCATGCTTCCCAGAGGAGTCTGTGTCTTACTTTCATTGACTTAGCCCAGATGTTCAGCTGAAAATCAAATAGAAATCTGTGAGAAAACAGGGAACTGGATCTGAGACTAGGCTTATGTTTTCTTACCTGTACAAAACATCACAAAATAAATGAATACATTCCCTTAAAGGGGAACAGTGCTAGACAACAGGAAAGCAGGATGGTAAGGCAGCATTGTCTCTACACCAAATTCTTATCATTAACGTTTTCCTGCATTACTGCTCTTCCTTTAAGTAAAGAGATAAATACAAAGAAACTTTTCAAGCTATGACGGAGGCAGGACTGAAAGCAACAAGATACAAAAATGGCTCCAGGGGCACACAGTAAGTAATCAAGATGAAAACAAAATGCAATCACAAAACACCTTAGTGAATACATCTAAAGCCCACTGCTGAATCAAACTTGCTGTTAAGAATTAAACAAAAAGAAGAAAAAAGCCTCTCTTCAGCAATAACACTAAAGCCAGATAAAAGCAGCTGGGCTGTCCTTAATCCCATTGAGTAATTTTTCACACTCTTGGATGGCAGCATCTTCTCCTGGAAGCAGTAATTCTCACACCCGTGGAGCTGCTGCTTTCCTACACTGGGGGACAATAGCTCTCAAGCGCAGGGACCATATAAATACATGGCACATACCAGTGGCAACCACTGATGAATTACTGTCATGGGCTGTCCTACCCGCTGGCATCAATATCCCTCATGATTTAGATCCATTTACCAGCTGTATCTCCTCATCTCTCATTTTCTGTTATTTCATTAAACAAACTATCGCATTATTTCCCATCAGCGCTCTCCCTCATCCCCACTATGCTCAGGGGAATGCTTTGCTCTGACTGTAAATGATAACTCCCTGGCCTTTTCACTCTTTTGGCAATGACTCTGCTTTTACATGGTCAGCACCCAGCTCCCTGCCTCCCTCCCTGTCAAGAGAAACTTGCTGCTCAAACAGTTGGCTCACAGAAAAAAAAAAAAAAATACAGGGAAACAAAAGTACAAATGTACCCTGAGAAACAGTGCTAAATACAGTTAGCTGACAAAGTCAGTGCCCATCAGCTTAAAACAAAGGAAATGGAGCTGCCTTTAACAGGAGCACTCAGGAGGAAGCATCATTAGTGTTCTAAGACACATCACAGCAATAATCTTTCTGACCCGGTTCCCACGGAAAGCTACAGTGCTAGGCACAAGTGAAGAGGCGCCAATATCTCAGAGCATGTGCCGTAAAAACCAAACTTTCACGATGCTGCAATACTGCATTTGTGTGATGGGTGGGCACCAAAGGGTCTTAGAGCATCTGCAGCTGACAGCTTCTGTTAGACAGCAGCAATGAAACCACCACTTCCTAGAGCCTTTGCAGTAAAACAAACTTTTTGTATAACTACAGCAACACCTGTCAGTATCAGAATAAAGTTCTCACAGAAAATGCCTTTTTTGTTTTAAACCCAGCGTTAATGTACCTCTGCCTCCCTCTCTAGCTGCCTGGCAATACTCTGGTACTACATAGCCTTCTGGCCACTTCCTCTCCCAAGGCAGAATCTCACAATTCTTCCATTACAAAGGGAAGAATGAGGCACATTATATCACCTGTGTACTAAAAAGGTATTTTTAGACACCCGACAGAGACATCCAGTGCTCCAAGCAATTGCTAGGATTTGAGTGCGTTGATGTTTCTCCCTGAACTTGGGGCACAAACCTGTTGAAGTCTACTAAAAGCTCACAGTCAATGAAGCATTTTGAGTAAGTTGAATTCAATTAAATATTCCTACTGTAAGGCAGTTAAAACATTTTATTTCAATGAAACTTTTCATTAGAAATTGATAAACTTGGAATGTAATCAGTCTTTAAAATTTATTTATTTTTTCTTTTTCTTGCTCTGAACTGGGGCAAAATACTGAAATTACTGAAGTTTTGCATGGACTGGAATTACTGTTGCCTTGGTTCTACCATATGTTGAAAAGTCCTTCATAAGAAAATCTGTATCAGAAGAAAAAGAGCAGGATCACGTCACCCTAATCCACTACCCAAAATTGACTGGATCATCTGGGAGAGCCCAAGCAGGACAGGCTGCAGCCACATGCCTCTTGCCAGTGCTGTGAGTGCTCGTCCTATTTTCAGCTGAGAGCAGCAAACACAAGCAGATGGGTGCCTCCTTCACAGCTCAGCGTACAACTTCAGAAATGATTCTGGAAATTCATGTGAATCCTATTAATTCCGTGGCTGCCTCAGCCAAAATGGCATTATGTTTTCATTCAAATCAAAATCCCATTGAAGAAAGCGGTAGAGATAAGAAGCTATTATGTCCTGCCTGGGACATTCTGAAGTTGAGTGCATGAGATAAAACAGAATTTCATCCTGCAAGCCTCTGACATGTTAAAAAATGCAGATCTAAAATTGGTCATTCCTACACTAAAGAATGGCAAATTCTGCACAAATTCCCCAAGTGAGCTCAACACTGAAAGCAGCACAGCTGCAGCAACACAGTTCTGGACATGATAATTTTGCTGAAAGAAATCCACAGGCATAATAATGCCCTGTGATTTGAGGTTATTTACCCTTATACTCCTAGTATGTTTTCCCAGTTTTGCCACTGTATTCTCTTTATTCCCAGCACCTGGCAGTTCAAGCCAGGAAACCCACCCCTTTTAAAATACATCCTTGGAAGGGGAATAAAGCTTGAGATACATGTATGTAGAAGGGAAAGCAGGGTAAACCTTACCCTTCTCCCTGCAGCCCCTCATCTGACCAGAGGATCAGAAATACATACCTTCACATTACAAAATAATATTTGATTTAAATCAGTTTTCACTTTTTCTTTTTTCCTACTTGACACACCAAGGACACTACACACAATGTTAGGATACCTATGTAAATGATTGGCAAGCTAACAAATCCCAGTGATGTCTCCTAAAAGTTTCTAATCACATCAGAATTCAACCAGAAAGAAAAAGTCCATCTTTCCCTTGAGAGAAACTCCTGTGTAATCCATAGAAAATTATAGTAATTCTACAGATTTTCTTGAATAGCTTTATACAACTTCAGGAATTTTGCTCCTATTTTATAAGATATATAACAGCAACATTTGTGATTAAATTACACTAGCTACTCCAATCATCTTTGGAGATAAAAGAATATTTTTTTTTGACAAATCGTGAAGAGATATTTTAAAAGCTGGATTACTTCAAAACCTTTCAGGGATTCATACCAATTTATAAAATAAGTGCTATTTAAATATGGATTCAGTAAAGAATTCCACACTTTTACAAATAAAATGTATTTTGAAATACATGCTTGGTGCTATAGTAGCAGTGTGTAATGCTGTAGTATATATGTATACAAACATACAGTAGCATATAGATACTTGCTTGCATTTTATATACAGTATTTAAATGAACAAAACTATCGTGAATCACAAGGTGATTTTATCCATTCACATATCAAATCAAAAGAAGGAATTACTTGATAGCAGTTAATGTGTGTTGACATATGTAAGTATGTATACGTAAGTGTATGTGAAGGTGTTCCCTCTGACAACACGTAAAACAGATGGAATCTGTGCTATGCATTTTTTTCTTTTTTTTTTTTTTTTTTTTTTTCTGGGAAATGTTACACTTCAGATTCTTTCTTAATGTAAAAGAAAGAAAATAAAACCCTAATCCAATCCTGGTGCTGTTTCACATGAATCAGGAAAAAAAAACAGGAGGTACATTACAAATTTTTCTTCAGTATGTTCTCTGAAGCAGACTAGAGTCAACCTGTCTTATTCATGGAAGGATAAGGTAGAGTAGCACTGAACCTAATCTTCTTTCCCCTCATTTTTATTTATAATTTCTACATAAAAAAATCACATAGATCTGAAGCTGTTCAGGCCAGACAACAGACATGTCTACCCTGAGAGGATTTTCAGAAGCCAGAGCTATTGACACTTTGCTCCGGTCACTGCTTTGTTGTAAAACACAAGCGTGATCACCTGGGTTACATGGCACAGGCTGTAAGTGGGGAGGAAGCATCTGACTCAACCCTTCCACAGACCACAATCTTTTAGTAGAAGGAAAACAACATGCTGCAGGCACAGGTTACAATTTGACCTTCTCAGAACTAAGTTGTGCTGGTTCTTCCTCTGCCAAACGAAGAGCTCCTTGTTCTTCCCACTAAGAATATAAAAGGTCTTTAGAAACCACAATTCTTGCAAAAGGGGAGCTCGGATAAAAGACCGATAAAAGACACCAGTCAGCCCACACAGTGTTACTGAGCTGCAAGGGGCTGCAGCAGCTTCAGTCCTTGGGCTCTAGGGAAAGCCCACGGGTGGCTTTACTTCACTTTGTCTTAGAATAACTGTTAGCAAAGTTTTAATCAGAGCTAGAGTCTAAAGCTCTAAGCAGACATGGACCAATCTGTACAAATAAAAAGCAACCGAATGCTCAATAGCGTGTTAAAAACAAAGGCAACCTGACACACTGACCTTAAAAAGAAATGTGAAATAAACACATCTTTACTTAACCCTATTCCACCCATCAGGACTTCTAGAAATTCCACGCGTACTTGCTTTTTTCCACTAGACGTTTCCCTAGTAGCATTTGAGCATTATTCAGGGGTGTCTGGGTGCATCACAGTTAAAGCAATAACTTACTCTGGCTATGAAGCATCAGTAAAATTCTCTATATTCACTAGGATATAGAAAATTTATTGAACCTGGGTTTAAAGGGAAAAAAGTAATAAAAATCATTAGGTAAGTAATACACAGAGAAAAATACCAGCTCAGTGAAATCTTATTTGAAAACTTATATGACTGAGAAAAAAGGTGGGAGCTTCACATAAATAAAACACAAAGAAAAACACCATTAAATCCAGAGCCAGAAAAAGGAACTCCTATACAGAGAAATTGTAACTGGATAAAGTTCCCTTTCCTCCAGAAAGGCATAACTGTAAGTAGGCTTTGCATGACAAAGAATTTAAAAGCAGAATCATGTATTGAATATACAGTGGATTTTAACACCACCGGTAAAGGGGGAAAAGTGTTTTCCATAAGAAATGCATTTTTTCCCATGGGAAAGAAGGAAGTTTGAGTTGCTTTCCCCATCCTTGCTGAGGTGTACCACTTTCAAGATATAGCTATGAATCCTGTAAGAATTGCCTTCTTAGATCACATCACAAAACATTCACTCATACAGAACAAAACCCAACCTGTTTATCATAATTACTTGGTTACTCCAGACAGAAGGCAACTATTGTTATATCACGCACTTCCCAGGCTCATGTTATTCTAACCCCAAACACTCCATTCCTATACTTGATTTCCTTCCACTTTTCTTCTAATGACTCTTCGATGCTACCAGCAATTGAGAGAGAGACAGGCTTTTCTACAGCACTAATGCAACTGAATGAAAACACATGATTTTATTTTTTTTTCCTGGATTTATACTGCTGCAAAGCAGAACAAGTTCTTACCTCAGACTCAGGAAGAGAGACACGAAACATCCTGGAACAGTTTTCTTAAAATAATCTTTTAACAAAGTTAAAGCAATGGGAAACAGATGATCATTTGTCTGTTTTATTACCTGCAGTCCAGGGACTAAAGAAAGAAAAAATGAATAAACTATATTAAAAATGGAAAATGAAAGAAAAGAGGAAATAAAAGAAGGTTGTAAAAAGCTGGTTGTCATTCCAGGTGACCTTCTGCTCAAGATTTAGAGACCAAAATGAGAGCTCTTGTTGTTTTAACCTGCTAGTACCACTTTACTTATTTATTTTCATGGATTTTATAATAACAAGGAACCAGAAGCACACTTATCACTGTAACAGTTTAAATTTCTGATCCATGGCAAATTCAAAATGAATTTATCAGGCAAAATATTCCCTCTGCTTGTCTTGTACATACTCAATCTTGAACTATTTTTTTTAACAGTTTGCCTCTCCTTATGAGATCGTATACACTGCATAAATATTCATAAAACTAATAAACACTTACAATAGAAATCACAGGCCAGAAGACACTATCAACAATTAAGTGAACTGCGAAGTGGAATAAAACCTCCATCACTCTGCACTGACTCCGAAGCAGAGACAAGGCTCCCTACCTTCATCTCAAAGACCCATATAGATATCTCCAAGCACAGATCCACCATGAAGAAAAAATTACCCTATCTTCAAACTGATGTCCCTACAAGAGATTTCTTTTACTGCTCCAACTTCACAGGAAAGTCAGAGAAGACACTCTTCAGACCTTGTACCCAAATATAATGTAAAGGCCTGATTACAAAGACAGTTTGCATCCGCATTTTTCATTCTTCCTCATAAGGATAAAGGATGTCACTCTACATTTGATAAACTGAAGTAAAAATGAAGCCAGATTGCAAAAGCACAAAGTCTAGGCCACCAGGCAGCTTAGATCTGCAAAGCTTTAAAATCCTCTGTTTCTGTTAAAAATCAGCATGTACATTTTTCCAGAACCCCCATGTAATTGCAGTAGGCGGTTCTCCCTGACAAGCTTTACAAGTGTTTTAATGTTATACTTTCTGTAAGTTTTCAGAAAAAAAAAATAGATCCCTGTTACTATTATTATGGATTTAAAGTGTCTTCCTGTCCTCGTGTTGATTTTTCAAGGTAATCATTAACCAGTCCTATAGAATCAACATATTCCTTATTCTTGTAGGAAAACAGTTAATAGGTGGTGTAAAGTTAAGAGTGTTTCCTCAATTTTCCAGCTGAATTCAAACCTGTTCTAGAGTGATTTGTAGCACAGCATATGAATTCTTGCAGCTGCCTGTTTTACCAGATATTATTAGCTTTGAAACCATGCATAAACTCTTAGAAGGTCAGAGAAGGATAAAAAACTGACAGTAAGAGGTTCAAGTAAATGAAGGTAAATACATCAAACAATCTATTTAGCACAGGCTCCACATGAGTCAGCAGTGTCACCTCTTCACTGCACAGCAAGTTAAATCTAGACAGGAAAATACCAGTTTTTGAAAGTCAAAGGCAACAAACTTCATGTAGATGAAAGAACAGGGAAATGAGGAAAAACAAGGCAAAAAGCAAGCGGGCAGCCGTTACAGCAAATCCCGCAACATGACTGCAATATGCAGTACCCTCCATCTCCAGCACCCTCACCTCTGGAAGTCCAGTACTTTGTGAAATAATCACATCTGTAGTGGTAATTCCACAAATTCTTCATCCAAATTATCCACTTTGAAAGATTTATTACAGGCAGTAACAAGAGAGCCCCCACTTCCCATGCTGGGGCTCCCTGTTAAGGCTAACAGATTCACATATTCCCTGCTCATAAACCTGAGAGAAAAATAGGGATTACATCTTAATTCGTTTAAATTTGTTTTGCCCTGCCTTTGCACCACTATCCTTCTTATCCAGTGAGAGGAGGTGCTCACTAGCACCTTCTCCTGTAAAATCAGTCAATTTTTTATTAAAAATCCACCACAGAGATATTACTAAGAGTTTTTGCTATGAAGAGTTTTAGTTCATGGTGCCGTTCCTACTTGATTCAGCCTATGAAAGATTTTTAGTTTTGATCACGCTGTGATTTAAAAGCTGATGGTACACTGCAGTGAAAGGAGGTATATTAACAGACAAAATGTTGTGTACTATCTAGAAGGACTGAACCTCAGATTGTTATACACAGCTCCAGGTATTACACCAGCTCTACTAGCAGTAACAAATAACAATAATTTTCACTCAAGATAGTTTCCTAGAAGTCAGGAATTGTTTTTACGTATTTTCTCACAAATAGTCTTCAATTTACAACAACACAATACTGGTGGTGAACTTAGGCAACAACTGGTAACACAAAAAGGGAGCCTTGATTATTCATATGCAGCTAATCACCATAGAAAGGTCAGCTCTGCATTTACATACACAGTCCAAATTGGAAATGAGTTTCTATGCAAAGAACACAGAAGTCTTTTCCATAGAGTGAGCTCCTTATTTAGACAAGATAACTGTATTTAACCAAGTATCTTCCTTCATTTTTTTCTATTGTTTTGAACAGTGTTGTTGAGTCCACAGTAAAGAATATACCATAAAGGTTGTATATCATTCTCATCAGCAATAAGTCCTTTTTATCAATTCATAGTGCAAAGGAATAGTAGGAAGGAAAATATACTGCTCTTCCAGTGGAAGAAAAAAAAAAAAGAAAAAAAAAAAACTTTCTAAACTAAGGCTGAATCTAATACTTAAAATAGAATATATGATGCAGTAAAAAAATACATTAAATATCACACTTTGAAAAGTAAAAACTAACCAATCAGAAAAACCCAGACTGAATAGTTTCTGTTGGCAAATACTTGCATTTATTTCATTCTTAATACATAAGAAGGGATTTATTTGCTATATTTGAATTTGATTTCAGAACATTAAAAGCAAAGTACACTGAATAATTTAAGCTTTAATGTATTTCCCTGAATGGAACATGCTCTCTTGAGAGGTGAGTAAAAGAATCAGTTTACATTGCACAAATGGACAGTAGTAAAAAAAAAAGATTTCCCTAAACACAACACGTCAATACAATTTACAATCTCTGGCTTTATATAAACTACTGTAAATCTGTTTTTCATATTTTGGATAATGTAGAACTCTTGTAGCTGAACCATAATGTCATTCAATTCTTATGCCTGAATAATCTGGATCATTGGAAGGAAACAACATCTAACATGGATAGAGAAAGGGAAGAATATTTCAAACAATTAATCAAAGTTAGACAAAATAATAAACTAGTTCTCTGATACTTTGAAGGAAACTCTAGGTGTAGTACAAAGGAATTTCAGCCTCTCCAAATTTAATCAATAGCATCAGCATGAATACTAAAATATTCTAGCTGTATTTAAAGATAAGGACAATATTCAGCAAGCACTAATAATGTCCTCACTGGGTTTTCACCATATGCAGACTAAAGACAATTTATAAATACAAAGGTCTATTAAACTGAAATCGCACAAAGTCTGGCTTTTGTAGTCCTTATGCAGTACTCAAGAAGCATCAGCGCAAGACATGAATTTTACGTGGAAGGACCGAAGAGGCAATAGTGTATATTCAGTCAATGAAATAAAATATTTTTCCCTGATTAGCAATTCAGGTATTTGGTAAAGCTGTCATGATGGAGGAGAGAGAGTTAAAAGTATCAATAGTTTTCCCTCAGTGGGTTCTCATGTTTCATTTGCCAAAAGCCAGAAATCAGGTGGGGGCTGCAGACCTGACACTTTTCACATAAAAACCATGGCATATCCAAATACTTTGAGATTTCTAAATCAAACCATGCTAATCAAAGTATGATATATTATTAGAATCAATACTATTACAAATTACATAAGAGCATTAGTTCATTCGTGGCTTGTACTGAAGAGGAAGTAGTCAGCTCTTTGAACAAAGAGCTGAAGGATAGCAGAAAAGCAGCTGTCACAAAATAAGCTTCATTTGGTCCAAGACACTACTGGAGTCCAACCAAATGAGGTACAAGAAGTCAAAGAAGAGTCAAAAGACAGTACAAACTGACAAGCCCAAGATCAGATGTCCTGACACTCCCTGCAGGACACCTCCTTAGAAATACTGGTGGAAATGTCATTCCCCTTATTAAAAATGAAATTCTTTTTAAAAAGTATTGAGAAAGGGCAGAAACATAGGGGGCTTCTCAGCACACACACTGATAACCATATGCAGCCTGAGTTCCTGACACCAAAAGTAAATGAGGGAGGTTGGAAATGGTCTTTGTATCTAGAAAGATATCATACATGCAGCGTGGCTTTCCCCCCAGATGAGCCAACCAACACCAATTAATGCAGAGTCAACAAGACTACCGAGTTTCATCATGTAGGAGGCTAAGAAGCAAATTTAAAATTACAAAGCAAGAAATTCCTTACAGGAGTAAATAGCTTGGAACCTATCAGTTGTATGTGTGCTTAGGGATGGCTGAAGGAAATGTTATTACTCATCAGCTGTAGCTCCGAGGACATTAAAATGTAGCAGTTATGTACATAATCTGCACAGATGCTTTGGTGAATCCTACAAATGCCTTGTTCAATCATTTATTGTATAAATATCTTTAGGATACCCAAGCCCCAAACCATTACAGTATAATTTCTTCCAGGGAGTAATTGAATCTTGCATGTATTGATGAAACTGCAAAGAGAAAATAAAGCAAAGACCTGCAATAACTAAAGAAAAGACAAGATTATTTTGAACAGTCAACAAGTCCTTATAGTTCATCTCATAATTGCCACTGGAAACTCATAAAATCCTGATGTTAACTCAGGAGTCATTCAAGGTTCTTTTCTGTCACAAAAACTCTATTTTTCTTGCAGATAAATCGAAAGGACAGAAATTCATTGGGGAGGTTCTTTTTTTTTTTTTTTTTTTTTTTTTTAATTCTTTCTTTCCAGTAGCTTTTGGTATTGTTTCATGAAACATCCATTATCATCTAAGTCTAAAAGCTGTATGAAAATCTTGCTGTCTTCTGATATATCATTAATAATTCTGGTTCCTCTGATGAAAAAGACTGGAAAATCATAGAGGTCTTTTGAATAGATAAAATACAGATATGTAGAGAACAGCACCACAAGGGGAAAAACTAGTGTTTAAGCATGTTTGCTATTTTAGTGCTATGATTCTGAGCTTTTTATGATGCAAACACTTCGGGGTGTCTCTCTGCTCCTGAAAAAGGAAGTTAGGTTATTTTTATTTCACTACTTTCAAAGCAAGCAGATTAAGATCACGTTATTCTTTCTATTCATAATTGACTACCAAAAATTCCTCCTTTGGCCAAAATTGCTCTTCAACATCAAGTACAAATTCAGATATGGCTATTCTGGTTCAACTGCACCCATTATAATCCAAACTTCACAAATGTGGAGAAGTTGCCACCAGTGGTGGCTACATGCACATATTTCCCAACTATTTTGGTATATGGATACTCAGAAACCTTTCTGTCGGTCTTCTTTATTAGAAATAGGCCTTAAAAGCCAAATAATACTTCTGTGATTTGAATACAGATATGGAGCAATTCAGTATGAAAAGGCAGTATTACATTAATCCAATGCTTTTCCTTTATGTCACAGTAGAAACATAACATGAAAAGATACATCAAAACATTTTTGACATGTAGTCTATCTTGTTGATAAGACATCTAAATTTCATAGTTTAATACAAAACTTGTAAATTAAAGCATTATAAATGCAAACCACTATTACAAGCAACAATTGCTCTGCACTGGTCTAACTCATTTGTCCTAGAAGGCTGTCATCTAAAAAAGAAACAATCTGTTCCCTAACAACGACACCAAAAAATACATTCAAGAGTTACAAGAGCAGCCAACACTCATATATAATATATACTGTCAGAAATTTTGCTATAATACATAAAAGAGACACTGCACTTTCCATTAAATCATTAGCCTTGTTTAGACTACTCAACTATGCACTAGGAGACAATTTTCATGATTTTGGAAATGTACATGCTCATTATTCCACCTAGAAAAAGAAAATACAACTTTATATCAAATCCTACTGAGACAGGAGTTCCCCAGAGAGTCTGCTCTGTACCTGCAGTAGCTGATGTCTGCCAGCGGTTCATATTCTTGTTTGGAAATATCCATTATTTTTTATTATTTCTTTATTTTAATAATATTTCCTTAAACTAATCTAATTGGTGTAGTTTTTAAATACAGGATGCCCCAGTACCAGCTTGGAGCTCTGATAAGCTACTCTGTGAACGCCAGTACCTCCCTCTCCTCTCCACTGGGCTTCTCTCTTTAACAGCGTTCCAGCTGTTTGCCAGCAAGAAACTGCTTCATTCCTCCTGCAGCCCAGACAAAAGCGATCTAACATTTACATGAAAAGAGAAAAACTAGATTTTTCAAACTGCTGAAGAACAACATGTGTATGAGAGCCATGAGACAGAAACCAAGAATGTGTCTAACAGGCAAGTTTCTCACCCTCTTCAATCACCATTTTAACATTTCAGTCTGTTTGCAAAAAGACATTTTCATACAGGTTTCAGAGGCTATGGGCAGACACTTTTCAAGCTGTTTCAGTAGTCATAAACACAAGAGCTGATCAAGAGATTTTGGAAAGCTGGCAGGTATTTCCTTTGATGCTGTATTGCGGTTGCATGTCCCTCCTGTGTCTGCCAAGGCCAGAACACAGCTTTCCTTCTGCTTTACACTTGGTGACCAGCAGCCAAGTAGTGATCTACATTTATATCCCCTATAGGCAAATATATATGTTTAATCAGATGCATCCATACTTGCAATGGTATTAAGTTCTATTTCATATCAGAAATAACATTAAGCCACATTTTGGAAGCTCCTGTACATTTCCATGGGACTACAACATAGCAGAAATGGCCCAAAGAAAAGCTGTTTTTCTGCCACCAGGGCATTGTCTCCTGCTCTATCCTCTTCCTTTCTACTTCTCTTGATAACTAATAAAAGGTAGTTTTATTACAAGCTCTCAGATTCCTGATGGTCTATGTGCCTGTCTCCAAGGCTAAAATATAAAATAAGTGTAGATTTTTATTTTTGTTGTCTGCTCTCACTTTTACCTTGAGATGCTCAAAATATATTGCCTTGAGGTAAATGGAGAGCAAACACCGGCCCTTTCAGTTTTACTATGGATGAGACTTGAAGTAGCTTTGCCCCCCCAGTATAAATAAGTGCAGGTTCTTTACTCTGCTTTTACTTTTGACCAGATGAGTGAGAAGACTACCCTAAAGGAAGGAGAAAGAAATCCCAAACTTCTTAACTGCTGAAATAATACCTTTATATGCTCCCCAACCATGAAAATTTCCAATTTAGTGACTGCCAAAGCTAAAGTAAACTGAGCATTGTTATGCATCTATTATTTACTCATTTGCATTAATAAATAGCACCAATAGTGAAAAACAAACTCTACCACTCCAACCACCACATAAAAGAAGCTTGTCACAAAACCCTGCATGCCCTGAACTGTACTGCAGTTCTTTTTTAGCAAAGCCTACAAATCTTCTCATTACTCATTGTCCTAGCAATGATTATGACAGTGGCCCAGGACATGGGCTTACTGAAGTTTGGAAAGTTATTCAGATGTAAACATAAAAGCAGATTTCGTATTACTATACAGACTAAATGAGAGCAGCAATGACAAATTCTCCTTTGGAGGAAATACCAGCTCAAGCAGTAATTCAGAAAAATATGCCAGAATGTAGTGAAGTGGGGAATAAGGAAAATATGATTAAGATCACCTCTACTTAACCTCTCCTGGGCAGGAAAACATAGTTGTTTTTTTTTTTTTTTAGTTTTTTTTTTTTTTAAAAAAAGAAAAAAAGAAAAAAAAAAAGAAAAAAAGCTGTTGAAAATCAGGATCAGATTAAAAAGTGATTCCACTTAAAGTTGCCCGAAGGTCAAAGCTTACAGGGAAAAATAAAAGTGAAAAGGAAGGTTTTCCATTCAGGATCCGTGACATCCAAAACATACCAAAAGGCTACAGTTACACTGTTATGTTTTCTCTTCTAACCAGAGCTTCTAACCAAAGCTGTTCTTTGACAGTATCCATGTTGTCTGAAGTTGTGCTGTGGGGAATACAGGAATACGTGTAGCTGCTGGTGTCTGGGAGTTCCTGGGCTTTGGCTCAGGAAAATTCACAGCAGTGAGCACCTCCAATGTGATCTGAAGAAGGCAGTTGTGTTTCCTCCAGCTGCATAGTTTTAACCACCATTAGACAGTATCACTGCTTTTAGACTCAGATTTAAAGGCATATCAAAACAAATAACAAATACACACTACCCTTAATTGAACATTTGTTTCAGAAAATACACAAGCATGTTGTCAAGGCCAAGGAGTTTTGTCTAGGACATCCAAACAATTCTGCATCTGTTAACTTCACTAGGATGAGTTATCTAACTTTAGTTATCTTTTTTGAATCTCAACAGGACTACTTGTTACTGACATTATTAAATGTAAGTGCACAAATAAGTGTTTGCAGGATTAAGTTGCAGAACATATTAGTCTTCATTCCAGATAAGGTATTGCCAATAGAAAGTATGTTCAAGTCTTGAAGGAAATAAATACAATCAATAAGTAGAACAATCATTGGGATCCTTTTTTAATGCATATGCTAGTATTCTGGATATATTTCCAAATTTATTTAAGAGCATATGACAAGCTGTTTCTATTGAAGAGTTACTGTTATACTCAAAAAAATCCAAATCAAATCCAAATTTCAGTACAGCACTTAAAAATGCAATCATCTTTGAATCCATCAACAGTTTTCTCAAATCTAATGCCAGACTATCAACTAGTGCCCCTGCATTGCATTGGTATATTTGAGGCTAAGTTGTAGCCTATTCTAGTCTGTTTGTTTTGAACATACAATGCAAAATTGTTTCAAAAAATAATTCAGTACCAATTCATTAAATGGTGAACAGCTTAATTTGGAAAGTGAGTTTTATAGCTTAATATTACATTGGACTGCAAAGATAGATTAGCTTGAAATTTGTTCTGTAATTAATTCCCTGGAGAGAAATCTATTTGCATGCAAAAAGAGGGAGACTTAATTAATGGCCAAATATATTTAAATTGATATATCAGCTACTCACAGACAATTGTGGCTTCATTCTTTATTGAAAACCAACCCAGAGCTGAATAGCTTATTTACAATGTAAAACAAAGCTATAGAATAGCTCTCCTGTAAGTAAAGAAAGATATTTTATTTGGATTTCAATAACTCAATAGGTGGAGAGATTGATATTAGTTGTAAGATTTTAGTAACATGGAAGAAAAATATCGGTTTATTATAAGGAAAAGCAATGGAAAAACAGTGTGTTTTGCTGAAGTATCAAGTTGGATGAATCCTGAATACCTCCAAGAAACCATCTTATTATTTTTAATGACCGTTTAACAAAAAAAAAAAAAAAAAAAAAAAAAAAAAAAAAAAGGCATATTAACAATAAATGCTAAAGATCCCGAACTTCATAGTGAGTGAACTTCTCAGGATGACTTTATGGAGTACTGCTATACAAATGCAGTAACCTCCATTATGTGAGGTATATAACTGATACGTGGCTGCCTCCTTGGACAACTGAAAATACCAATTTGATTCTAAAAGAGGATATATTTATATGTATTGCAACCCCCTACAGTAGGGGGGTTGGAACTAGATGATCTTTAAGGTCTCTTCCAACCTAAGCCATACTATGATTCTGTGATTCTAATACTCTGGGAAAAAAAAAAAAAAAAAAAAAAGACAGGGAAGTCAAATGTGAAATTGGGTAGAACAATCTCTTTTGTTAAGCAATGAAAATTACTGGCTAAGAGGGAAAGACAAAATATAGATTCAAGAAAATTTTGTACATTGTCATTCTTCAATCAAATTTTCATAAGCAGGTATTACATAGAATCTAAATTATTACCACATGTGTCAGTGCTGCTGATGATGCAATTGATGTTTATCACTTAACACAAGGCAGCAAGTTAAGAACTTATACTTTTAAATTAAAGCAGAAAATTACTTGACATTGCATTACTGTTTATACAAGAAGATTGCACATTGTTCAGACTCAAGCTTACGGCTAATGATGCACACAAATCAGATTAGGGTAAAAAATTCACTCAAAGCACTAAAGCAGAAAAAGGTTCAGTTTGAAAATCACATTCCTGATGTCATCTTCAAGAGCAATGCGTTCCTAAGACTACTGTATTCCTACAAAAATCTGTGAGTTACCATGTCCAGTGGATGTCGATGTCTTCTCCCATGAAAGACAACATTTTTGCAATGCTGTATACCAGGATGACATGAAAGACGCTACAGAACATGTCATTAAGTAGTACTTGGCAGTTTTCAAAAAAAGAGACTTTAGAATGAGTTAGAAAAAAATAGCAGCAGAAGTTTGAGTTTTTGCCATATATCCCTCTACTCAAAGTGTTGCGGCATGAATAAGCCTGCTGGTATATAAAAAGTATGACACTAACAGTATAGTAGCGCATACAATTATTTCTAAAGAATTTTAAAAGTAGCTGCGATCTTTGAAAGAGAAATATTCTTGCTTTATAGTTACACAAATCGATTAAAATTTGAAAAGAAGAATCCTGAAGACATCTATTCAATTCTGTTTTTTCCAGGATTCCCACTGCAGAGAACACGTTGCATTACACACCAGCAGAGAGACTGAAACAAGCAGAAATCCCATGAATATTTATATCCCACCTTGTTAGGTACCACACAAAACCCCACCATGCTAGAAAGACCAACAATAATGGTAGTAGTAAAATATAAATCAAGACCTGTGTTTAACCAGTAGCTGTGAAAAATAGATTTGTTACCAGCATAATTCAACAACTACATCAAGTAAATGCAGTACAAGTCGATGCCACATGCGTAGATCATCCAGCCTCAAGAAGCCTGTATTCACAGAGGGTTCAGCCCTTACATGCAATAGCGATGAGTGCTGATGAATTCGGTCAGCTCAAAGCAATGGATGAGAAAAGCTCTGACAGATGAGAATCAGGCAACTTCTCTCAAAATGAAAGGAAACTCAAAATACATACATGGGAGCATCTATAAAGACTTATTTTTTATTTTTTTCCCCCACATATAATTATAGCATAACCCCATCATGTACGTGTTCTCCAAAGTATCATGAAGAAAGTGCAGTCTTTCTGGAAAACACAGTATTTTGAGCAGTCAGGAGCCCAATGACCCTTCAAAGATGATTTAAAGATGACTGGGATTTGTAACTTTTCTTTGCAGCCCAAAAAGAGACGAAGAACATCACACAGTGAACCTCAGTGCTTGAATGGATTTGAGCACCCATATTTATGAACATCCTCTAATTTTTCTAATTTACCTTTTTTCATAAAAAAAAGAATTTTCTACCCACAAATGGCAATGGCACCTCTTTAGTCTGATTTTCAAATTATCAGTAATTTTGTGATTTTGAACATAACCTGGAAAAGAAATAATCAGTTCCATCCAGGCTGCATCCCTTTTCTTTCAGCAATAGGAAAACATTAAGAAAAGAAAACAAACAAGACTGAAGTCTCTACAGACAGCACAGGCTGCTAGCACAGACAGTCTCTTCTGCAACATGCCACAAATTCTGTTCAAAGAATGACATCTGCTTTCATCAGACATCAGAGTCCAATACATTTAAAGAGGTAATGCATAGGAACTAAATTATAAGTTACATGGTTAAATATTTCAGAGCTTCCATACTTCTCTTCGTTTTGTCAACAGAAGATAGGTGGCTTTCCAGAGAATATTCATTCAGTCTGTCACTTGAAATGTCTCTCTTTAAAAATTAACACAAATACTTAACTTTCAAAGATGTTAGCATGTCATTACTTGTCACATAAATTGTAGAGTTAGGTACTTGCAGAGGTGTATTTGAAGACTGCTGCTGAGCAACTTTCAGCGTTCATGAATAAGATATAGGACCTTTCATATTCCATTAGATATATGCATACTTTCCATAGTTATTGAACAAAGGTACTCAATGTCTCTTTCTAAAGAAAATGTTCACTTTGAAGAGAACTTTAAATGAGTTGTGTAGAGGCAGAAGTCTGTGGTCTCAGTCCAGAGGTCCTTAACCACAGACATCTTTTCATACTAATCAACTGAGTGAATCAGGTCCTTGTTGTGATCATGCAAATTGAAGGATGGGTATGAGCACCTGGAGGCAGAAGCAAGCCATCACTATCTGTCCTTACTGAATCAATTTACAGCTAAAAATGTTAGAGCCAGGTAGAAGACCCAAGTGTTTCATTTCCCTCATTCATCTATCCTGTAAAAATAAGCTGTAGAATTAGGATATGCTAGCAGGTTAGCATTACACTGGACTGACTTTAAAATTTGTTCACAGTAGCACACTTCACATCATCATCTCCTTTCCATTCCACAGGGAGTCATTTCCTGTCTTCAGTTTTAAGAGATGGCCCTAATGGGAACAGGTTCATTCCACTATTGTTCATCTTCCCCTGCCTCCCCAGGCCACCTGGCTTTCCCCCTCAGCCTGCCTGCCGCTGTGCTTACACATCTTCAGCTGCTCCAGGGCCAGTTTTTATTTGTTTGATATCGCCCTGTTTACGAGCTGGCACATGGCCACCCTTTCCAGTTCCAGCTTTTGCTAAATGAGAAAACTCTTGCAGCAGTTGCACCAGTGCTTCCACACACATAGCTGTTGGGGGCAATTTCCACCTTAGAAAATTGGCTTTTTGTCTTACACAGAAATTGCTACCAGAATTCAGGCATCTAAATATTATCTAAAGAGAGGAGATACACTCAGAGCTTGTCCATACCCTGTGGCAGGGACAAGTCACAACACAAGAATGCCAGCAGAAGCATTTGCGAAGGATTTTGGGGGGGGAAAGGGAGGGGAGGAAGATTTTTAGGTAAGTTTCCATTAACTTGTCAGTATCATTTCTTCATCAAATTGCAAGATACAGTAAATTCAGATGAGTAGAAACAATTAATGTTGATGACCAAGTGCTTGCACTAAACATGTTTGAAGAGGCTGGGAGGAAGGATGTGGCTCCTGCAGCACAGCTGTGGTTTGCACCCAAGTGCCCCCAGGGCTCATTTGGCCCTCTTACTTGGGGGCAGCCAGATAGTTGAACACATACCAAGTCTACAAATGTTTAAGTCTATACACTTAAACAATCCCTCAGCTTCCAGAAATAACCTTAAACTGGCCTCTGTTCTGGTACCCCTACCTATGTGGCTCCATTTCTCTGAAGGATCACATCCCTATTCTTCCTCACCCAAAACCTTTGTTTTTTGCCTCTTGCTTGTGAACTTTCCTACAAGCATTTAGAAACCTTAAATTAAAAAAACTCCCAAGCACACAGTTACACAGCAACTTTTCCTCAAGGGACATCTGCCCTCATGCTTGCATAGTACAACAAATGCAGAGCTGCAAGAATGTAATTATTCACAATAAAAGTGTTTTAAGCTAAAAAATATGAATGTGTTTCAGTTTGATACAATTAAATGACTTGGCAGTTTTGGATTTGAATTGTGAATCATCCTTGCATTGTCCTCTGACTTGTTCTCTTTTGTTCATGCAGTGTTCATTAAAGGCAAGTGAGTCATTAGGTATGGTCCATCTTTCAGGAAGGGGAAGATGGTGGAAATTCCCCTCTCCAACTTATATTGTCAGGATCAAAAGGAAGAATCTGCTTCAAAGGTTAATGCAAGACTGAAGATAACTTTTTTATGCAATTAAGTGGATGATACATTTCTACTGATCTGTGAATATAAAGTTCTAATATAATAGTTGAAAATAGTTATAAATTAAAGCTAGTTCATAGTCTTAGCTATCCAATCAAAACTTTAAATTGTCAGAAAATACCACTCACTAGTTTATGGACAAGGAAGAGTTCATTTATCTACCTGATTTACCAGTGCAATGTGTCTGTCTGGTCCATGTTCCACCTACTTTATCTTTAAAGTATATTGCTCAGTTCTCTTATTTTTGTTAGGTTAGAGGTTGGACTCGATGATCTTGAGGTCTCTTCCAACCTAGAAATTCTGTGATTCTGTGATTCTGTTCTTTCCAATCTAAACATACTTAGCGCTTAGAATATGTCTATGGCACAAGTACCTTCCTGTTTGGGGTCTGATATTGTCTGCATCTTCACAGAAAAGTATTATGGAAGAAACTGCAAAAATTTGGATACCAAAGCTTGGGTTTCTTTTTTTTTTTTTTTGGTTTAGTTGTTTCATTTTGTGAGGGGAGAGGTTGATCTGTTGTACAGTAGCTATACATACATTTCTCCTGAAGTCAGTGACAAGAGTCCTGACCATATTTTTCAGGTCTGAATTCAACAGTATCAGCACACACAGCCTGTGCTACCACACAGCAATGTCATTAAATTAATAGATCTGTTTCTCTAAATCTGCTTACGTTATCAAAAAGCTGTATTGATCATCTAAAGGAGATTACAAGCAGTGGGAGATAATGACAAAATACCCTTAAAAGTAAGGTTTGTTCCCAGGGAGTACCACAGCTAGAAATGAGATACAGAAAGGGGCTTGTTGCGTTGCCTATACATGTGCCTAGTGCCATGCTAACTTGGCCTGGGTACCAGGTTCCACCCCAGAAGGCAGCACAGCTTTGGTATATGCCAGCCCAGCATGCACATTTCAGGTAACTTGAACAGTAACCTGGATGCATATAGGCACCTACTAACTGCTTTCAGTATCTGTAGCTGAAATAGTTCCTCTAAGTTAGGAACAAGCACACTGATTCTTCTCATTTTTGTAGACTCACAGATAAAAGAGGTAAAAGCCAACTGTATTTGCATAGAGAAACAACCTACTAGGTTTTCAGTATCCTTGGCTTTGCATGGTGTTAAATTAACAGTCATTGCCTAACCCAACAAAATGTCCAGAGTTCTAGGCAGTATGAACTAAAGGCAAAACTGAAAATATGATAGACAGAAAATAAAGGCTCTGGAAGAAGTACACTTTAAAAATAATCTGAACTATGTGGTAGTCATTTTAGTACACTGGTCTCTATTTAACTGTACATGGAAACAACCTTTAGAGCAGAATAAAACAACTCAGCATATATGCTTCATATATTCTGCCTTCTGGGTAAACCCCCCTCCACAAACATACAGCTTGAGCATTCAAATCTGATATAGCTGAAGAAGAGAGCATCTGGTGAAGTGAGAAGTAGGATCACAGTGTTGAGGTATTATACTGCAACAGAGATATTCTCATACACAAAAGAACAATGGTATTTCAATCAGTACAGTGGTATTTTCTTTTTTTTTCTTTTTTTTTTTTTAAAAACAAAGAGCATAGAATGTGTAATTCTGTCATATATCAACAAAAGGAAAAGAATTCTTCTTTCAGTTAAAATGTCAAAATAGTGTGAAAATACATTCCATATCAGTGCATGAAAAATTCAAAACAAAATCTTTCAACTGAAAAAAAATCTTCTGGTTAGATTCTCAGAAACGTGCCAAGCAGATCTGAAGAGTCCATTTTCCACAAGCAGTCTCACATCCACTTGCTAGGCTCTCCAGCTGCCAACACGCAGGTCTTTGACTTATTTCTTTCTCTTAAGAGAAAGCAGCCAGATGGCCAAAATTGAATATCCCTCCCAGCTGGCCAGTGTGAATGCATGTACCTGCTACCCAGCTGGACACCAAGCTCCGGGCTGGCCAGCCAGGAAGCATATGCTGCCTTTCACTGAGCTAGTGGACCAACTAGCAGAAACCTAGGAGGAAAGCATGAGACAGAAGTGAAAATCTGTTTTATTCTAGGAAATTAAAAGGCATCCCTGCTCGCTTGGGCTGCATGCTCTGGATGAAAACTCTTGGTACACAGAAGGACACACAATCCATCTGTGCTCCAGTAACTGTTGTGATCACATTGTGCACAGGGCTAAGCAAGACAGGCTGGAAGCTATAGGCAGAGAACCCAGGGTGCTGTGAAAGGCACTCAGCTTTTGGGCTATTGGAGGTGCTTGTTCAGCCAGAAACAAAGCCTCTGTCATCATGGCCTGCAGTTCACAAAATATTCCAATCAACAGAAAAAACTCTTACTCAAATACATCAATATACTCCTCAACCCCAGAATAACATGAAGAAAGAACCCTAGGGTCACCTGATGATCAGAAATGCTTTTAGACCAAATTCCACAACAGGATTTTGGCAGAACAGTATTTTAAATTGACATCTGCTTGTGGATGCATTCTGCTCCAGAATGAAATTCATGGCTTCAAGTTGTGCTTAGTTTTCCTGAACTAGAGGAGGAAAAAAATGGAATGTTTCACACTCTATAACGAGGGTTCTTAATAGGCATATGCTGAGTAGGGGATAAATAAACAGAAAACATGAGAGAATGAATTGCATCTCCTGTTTTAGAAAGGATTTTTTTATTATTATTATTTATTTCAGTAAATTGGTATTAGTTGTATCAAAACCTATATGTGTAGAAATGAACCTTGTGAAGGAAGGCAAAACCAAGAAAGTGTTACAATTTAGTGAGGCTCTATCTTCTGCTCTCATTATGGCTATCTTGGACAAAAAAAAAAAAAAAAAAAAAAAACACAGCTTTACACAGGCCATCCTTGGGCTCTTCTGCTATAAGGAAATCATTTTTTTTTTTTTTCCTGCCTCTGTGGCAGAAGCTCAGTCCCAATTATTCATTTCTGTCCCTGTAACGCACCCACCTGACAAACAGTTTACACCATCCCCATGAAGAAGCATTTTATGCAGAGACGACGGTGGAAGAGGTTAATATCTTGGGTAAGAAATCAAGGAGTATGTGCAACTATATGTGGACATGCCAAACTTCACCCAAGGCCAGGGCAGACCACACAGGAGACAAAGAAAGGAGAAGAAAGAAACCTCAGACTAACCTTTGAATATCAATTGTCTTCAATAGAAGTTATCAGGACAGCTAAGACTTTAGCAACTCGTTTAAGCAAATCAGTCATGTTGGTGAAAGACTTGATTAGAGAAACCTGAGAAGTCACATTACAAGCTCAGTGCAGGATGACCAAAAGGCAGCTTGAACCACCCCGTGTGGTAAGCATGTTTCAGCCCGATCACTTTTCCCACTACTGTAAGCAGCAGTTGCAGGCTTGTAGTATGCTTAAAGTCCAGAATAAAGAATTAAATTCAAGCTGAACTTCGTGTATCAGAAGTTCTTTATAAACTCCTAACAGTACATTTGTAATTCCTGACTGTCTTTCGAATAGTTGACTGAAAGAAGGAGAGGAAAGAATGATCTATTCACCCAAAGGTTATGAAGCACTCCAGTGCACTATTTTACATATGACCTCTACAGCAACTGTTTCACAGATATGGATTCACATGGAAAATCAGTGGAAGTGGGATGTAGAGCAGAGATGCAGATCCTGTAGGCTTACAAAAATTGTTGGTACTCATTTGAAAGCAAGAGAAATTACCCCTTATCTTGATAAATACATGTCGAAAGTTTTCTGTGAAACACAAGATTTCTTGAAGTAATAAGATGCTGGCATCAGCATAACTTTGCTTGGGGTAACAGAACTATCAGATACATAAGCTACAGCTTAGAAAAGCCATACGGTGTCAGACAAAGACAGCCACAGCTGAGGTAAGAGGGTGAAGATCCATATGGAGAAATCTCACAAGGTAGTTCCTCATGCTTCACCTACACATATACACTCATGTATAGCTTATGTTGCTGCCAAACCAAGAAGTTCCTTGGTATTATTTCCAATAACAATAAGTTTGTATTTACAATACAAATAAATGGTATTTATCCAACACAACCTACTGAACTCAACTAACAGGGGTGGAACACTTTGATCAACACCAGCCATGACCCCTATAACATCACAGATCTGAGATGCTGATCTGCTCCACAGAAAACAGGGAGCTGAAGGTCACCAACCACCTGCCTGAATAGGTGTAGGCTGAGGTAGATGCCTTTGGAATCAAATAGCGCACGTTACCTTCCTGATGAACACAGCTGTGTATTCAATATTATTCGAAAGTGCGAGGCCAGTTCTTCAAAACATTCCAGAAATTCAAATTCATAACATTTGAACTGATAATTCCTCTGGTTTTATTGTCTATAGTTCATTTTTTCTCACATTGCTAATATCATTCTTAGGAAAGGGCCAAGCAAATATACGTCACTGAGCAATATTAACATAGGAAATACAACAGGATTCAAACATTCATAAAAGATTTTTTTAAATAGAAAAAGGAAAAGTGAGATATTTAAAAACAGACAAATGGTTATGGGAATAGCTCCTGGTCCACGCTTACTCAATTATGAATCAATTAATATTCTAAGACTTCCTCTCTCATTTTCCGGGCTGTTTTCTAGAATTATCACTCATAATTTCCGTATACATGACAAAAGATTAAAAATTTGCCTAGGAAAACATTCAAATAAAAATGGAGCTGTCATATAAAAACTTTATAGGATATTGTGGAAAACAGAAAATAACTAGAGTCACCACTATTATATCAAAATTCCTAGCAAGTATAATACAACAGGCTGCAGAGTGCAACAAATTTGTATCTCAGCTTAATGCAAAAGAAGAATCTTTGCAGGTTTCTTTCCTTGTTCAGCATGTAAAGCTTAAGAGTTCTAATAAGCAGTATGTACTCATAACCCAACAAGATGCAATGATGCAAAATCCATGAAAATGAAGATTTGAGCTGCAGAACAGTTTTGTAGTAAGGAAACCAGGAAAACATAGAAAATGTAACCATTACCAGCAGGCCTTTTCTAGTACTAGTACTTCACCAGTTTCTACAAAATGCTTTGGAGACTCTCAGCTGTTACTTTTATCCTCTCCTCACTTTTTCTTTTGGTTAATAACATCATCACATGCTTTTCTCATCCCCCTTTTTCCATTCATCATTAATCTTTTAGCCCTATAGATATCTTCCCTTTTCTGACGCAACCACATGCCTCTGGCCAGATACCATCTGACCTCCTACTGCCTCTTGCCTGGACTTCAAAACCACCAGAGACCCTCTCATATTCTGCTTTTTCCTCTTGGCATCACTGTCACCAACACTGACATCTTCCTTGACAAGGCTCAGAAGAACAAAGCTCTGCCTTCTTGATAGTCCTTTAGAGTTATCCCCACTTGGGTATTTGAAGTCTGTGACTCCATGCCTTGGTCAACTCAGCACTGAATCAGAACACGGGACAGACCCCCTAAATTCAGGGCATACATGAATTTTCAGAGGTAGTGGAGCTCTTTCAAGACATATCTTTTCTCTTTAGATAATTGCAGAAAGTCTGCTAAGATTGCATTGTGTCTATTACCAAGTTATAGAACCAGAAATATTTAACACAAAACTATGAATACTGCATATCAGAATATACAGAGCTAAATTTCAATCTTACATAAACCTCCCTACTATTTAGATTCCACACTGTTGTCATGAATTAAATTTTCAAGAATGTATTAGTGGTCCAACCTCTTGATTTTTCACTTTTCAGCTCTGTTGTCTCTCAGCCTTATAAGCCTATTACTGGATTGCTTCAAAACCTATTTACTTCTGAAGCCTAAAATTCCCAACTGTTGGACAGAGAAGACATTTAGTAATTAATTTAATCCCAGGCAAGACATCTGTCCAGGCAAAGGGCAGAGTATAGACTATATTCATATTCTAGCATTTTCAGAAATGTAGCAGTTGATGAAGAACATGCCAGGCACAGCTTCTTAGGGTTTTCTCCCACTTATTAGAAAATTTCCACTAAAAGGGAATTACTTTGTTTGATACTGTATACAGATGAGGCCATAACTAAAATATCTACAGCATCTTGTGTTTTTACCAATAACAGACTTTGTTACTATTTTGCAATGAATCAAAGCTATGGATTTTACCATACACTCAGGTTCTGAAAGAATTCCTGCCCTTTGACCTTCCTCCATGGTCACACTGTCAGGGATTAGAACTACACATGTATCACCACCAGCACATGCTGAAGCAATTGAAAGCTAAACTCCTGAGCAGCTTCCAGGATCTGGCCCCACTCACAGGAGGTTACTCTTTCAGGCAAGGGACATCCACCATCTATCACCTTAGTTCTTTCTTGTGCACTTGTCAATGAATTCAGCCTTCTGCCCACTTGCTTCAGTGACAAATTGAGTTGCTACAGGCATTTTGGAAAGCAAGCAGGATCTGCAGTCTTCAGAGCAGAGTAGGACCTTTCAAGCAACTGTACTTTTGGACGCCACACTAAATTCAATAATTGAGTTTTTCTTCCTACGTAATAGACTCAAGTTTTCCACCAGACATCACCCTTTGATTAAACAGGAAAAAACAGGTATTGGCACAAGCAGAATAGCTGTATTTTTTTTTTCTTAAAGGATCTTTTCATTTTTGTAGCAAGTCTCATTACCTCCAAAGCTTCCATTTAACTCATTTTCACAAACATAATTTCTACAAGTGTTATACAACCACCACAAATACTATCCTAGAAACGAGGAGGTATTTTTCTTTTCAGATACCTGAAAAGAGATACAATTTGGAGTCAAAAGCTGCTTCTTTGCCACAGTCACTGTAGTTTTCCCAGAAAATTCAATGCTGACCTGCACAACGTCTCCTTGCAGTCTTGCACTGAATTGTGTAATGCTTCAAGTTGGACATGACCTTTGAGGGTAGTCCTGTCACCCTGTAAAATCAGGGCTGGAAAGACTACAAAGACTTATAAGATCCTTAAAAATTAAGGAGGAGGTCAGCAGTTCTGCATTTACACGCTCACTCACTGTCAAAGTAGTTTGATACCAAAAGCAACGAGCTCTTTGAAAACCGAAGTGTTAATTTTTCCATATTTAAAGAAATCTCACCTTTTGAGAACCTGATACATGCATAACTAAAAAAAAAAAGTTTATGAAATTTCCCTTTCCTAGGCAGGTCAGGATGACAGTCTAATACAAGATAATTTTATTAAATTCAAAATATGAATATATATATTTTGAACTTATTTTTTCCTCACTCATACTTTCCCCATGCACATTCTTTTGTAATATCAGGTTTATAGAGTCTTATTCATGTAGGAGATACAACATATGAAACTTTTGGTGTTCATATAGTTAGCACACAGCAACATTTTCACAAGTGCATCCACATTGCAGATCAATTCTCATTTTGAAAGCAGTTGCAAAGTTACAATTTAGAAATGAAAGACTCTTTTAATGAAATGTTCCACCGGAGCACTAGCTTAATAATGAAATTAAATAATTATATTCTATTAATCTCTCAAGGTTTTGGTTTATTGTACACTTGGATAATCGATCTAAGTATGCAGTAGCATGTTTGGAAAAATAAAGCATATTTTTCTGTCTCTATCAAAACTACAGAGAATAGCATTTCCACTCCATCTTATATTCTCCACGTTAGTTAGCAGTCCTCAGTTTTGCCTATTTCTATGCTGAAAAATGAAAAACATTTTTCACATCTTGCTCTGAATTATTTCTGCATCTATAAAAGCAAATGGCAATACATTTTATTTCCATGTGCCCTAACTAGCGATACCAGCACTGCTTTACTGTCTCAAAGAAAATGGGATTCTTTCAGCTCTCTTACACATAGCTGTTCAAAGGCTGTGTTATATCTGCAAGGCATAGCTTTGAAAGGCAACCTTCCTTTTCATCAATGCAATTTCAGCACTGAAATCAGTTGTAAATACTCAACACCAACTAGAGATCTCTAAAAACTCACACCTGCACTTGTAGCCTCACAAGGGGCTACCAGAGGTTCAAGGCTGCTGGCACACTGGGGCTCGTGCTATCCCAGCCTGCAGGGGTAAGGCAGCAGTCTGACTACACACAAAGAGAGGCCTTGTTGGTGTGAATGTTTAAGAGTAAAACCTGTTAATCGACAGTCCTGAAGAGGTGATGCCAACCTTTGACTCCTTTCCAGACTGCATTATTGATGGAGCTATTCTATATTATCAATTATTCCCGAAGGATGAGATGCGGTCCTCTCCATCCTTTCCAAGTTCCTTCTAAAATCATTAAAAAATATACCTCCAGATAGAAAAAGGCACTATAGTTTTAGAAACAACATTTTGTATGAACCTGATAAAGAGTTGAAGTCCACATCTAGGATACCTGAATGTCACTCACGGCTTCAGAGCAGATGACCAACACTGCAATTGCAAACAATTCCATGTGCCTGGAAACGTCACATCCCATAATGAGCACTGTTATCAGTGTACATCCACATGCAAAAGTATCTCTCCTTGAATACATACATAAGGAAATCAAGTAGTATGATGATCTGAATTATTTTCTTTTAGCTGAAATTCAGGCCGGTTTTGGTATCTAAAGGTCTCAAAATCGTGGAACATTGAGAGAAAATGGCATTCCTTTGATCACTAGGTGCAGCAGTTTTAATGGCTTCCTTTATTTCCACAAAATGAGACCAATTATTTTCTCAGATATCTTTCATCAGAATCCACACAAGCTAATAAATTCCTACTTGCCAGATAAACCAAACATTTATCAGCCTTTCATTTACCACAGCTTTGGAAGGACTGTCTATTTTTATTTGAAGCTATGATTTCTATGTTCAATAACCATCATTTGTTTTAGCCATTTGCCTTCAAGGCAATTATTTCAATTTGATACTGCATGTTAAACGTTAACATTTAGTAGACCTTTTCTAAACTGGTAATTTATGCTGCTGTATTCAGTATATAAGCCTGCACAGAACTGAACAAGGAAGCCATTTATATAAATTCAGAAAGTTTATACTGCTGTTAATAGGTATTTACAAAGCAAATGCAACTAAAAATATTTCTTAAAAAAATATACTTCTGGAACTCAGAAGTCTTCAAGAGCTTGGATTTACATAAGTATATAAAAAAAGAAAACTTCACAAGCTATGCACATCATGAACTCAGCAAAGACAAGAAAGTTTGAACGAGCAAGCAAACTATGGGCTTTCAGGTTAAAGTTTATAAAAAGGTAAGATAGTACTCCATTACAACAGTTTTCTGGAAAACAGCTTAAAAGATTTATATATGCTGACCCACATGGAAGTTTTTACCCGTTGGTTTCTTTTCACATTTAAATCCTATGTGAAAATCCACAGGGAATGGGTAGCATGCAACACTGCATGTACATTCATAAAGCAACTGTCTCGTGAACTTCTGAGACGATGCTTCAGCAAGGCACATTCAGCTCTGATTTACCAGTCCAGTCAGAAAATCCTCCAACTACATCAACACAGACCACAGCTGACATGAACGTAAATATTTGTAATAAATCCCTGGTATGGAAACATACCGGGAGATGGGAGAATTTAAGGAGAGTGAATGGGCATAATTAGCACTAAAAATAACGTTAGGTGATGCTAACATTTGGCAATTATCCTTTTTAACAGCTGCTAAGTAGTGTTAATGGGCTGCTATGGACCACAGTTTTGCAGGTTTTACACATCAATATACACAGCAATTAAGCAAAGTGTACTAGGTGACATAAGAAATAATGGAAATGTCAAAACTAAGATTTTTTTGGATGAGGGGCTGAAATTAAGACCTCAGACTACTGCTGTAACACCAATTTGACTTTGCCAGCTGAGTCATGCTAATACTAAACTTTTTGCTGTTTTGTTACACATCACAGAATACCTTACAGAGTATTCCGTATCTGTCAACTTTGACACTTTTTTTTTTTTAAATGAAAACTCATGAACACAAATTCCTCTGTTGAAGAGGGACAGCTAACACATTGTTTCAGCTGAAGTTTCAGGACCTGCAGCTAGCAAAACGCAAAGTTTATTGCCTATGAGGGTCTTCCATGGAGTTTGCTCCACCTCTGGTGGTCTGGTTCCTAAATAACATGTTGTGGAGGGGCTTTTGCTGCTCCATCCAGCAACATACACCAAGTCAGCATGGACTGCTGTGCAGGGCTCACCTTCAGCTTGCCTGCTTTTGCCAGTAACTTCTACAGATCAAGAAGTTTTGCCATTGAAAACTTATCAAGCATCACTAGATTACATTTTGTGTGCCAGAAACCCCTGAGATTCGCCTCCCCACCCGCCAAAAAAAAAAAAAAAAAAAAAAAAAAAAACAGTTCTTCCTAGCCCTATACCTCTATTTAACAGATATAGCCAGATGTGTAAAACCCAATGGATCAAGCTTGACTGTGTATTTCTGAAACTACAGAGATCAAGTATGACTTGAAAATATTTATAAAGACAGAAAGTGTTCTACAGAGCAGGGAAATCATCCACAGAAATAAAAAAGTGGCAGATGGAGCTTAATTCTAAAATTCTATTTCTTGGATTCACTTAAAGTAATTTATTTACAATCAGCATTTGTCTTCTTGATAAAACATACAGTAAATTAATCTCTCTTAAACCCAAATGAAATAACATAGACATAATATCATTCTACTTAAACTAATAGAGGGATGCCTTTTCAACCTTATTTTTGGACTTTATGAATTATTTGTACAGTAGGGTGTGCTCCCCCCCCCCCCATTCTCATGTGTAACACCTCCTAATGAAAACTTCTACTCCCTACTTACTCCCTACTGAGATCAAGATGTTGATGAAAGTATGTTTGAAGAACTATGTCAGGGCCTCATTAATTTTAATCATATTTCAGGAAATTAAAATACAAAACTTTTCTTTTTTTTTTTTGTCTAAGAACATAAAGAACCATACAGGTTCATACTAAGTGTCACCTAACCCATTTTCATTTTAATGAGTGGCAATATATATGGTATCAGAAACCAAAGGAAACTAGCAGTTTTATCATTTACAATATCTCTCCCAAGGTTAAGCTTGGGATGTTAAGGGACGTTAAAGTATTTTGAGATGTTTATATATTATTAAGATAACTAAAAGGTCATACTGATTACTGTGAATTCAAAGTGATTTCTTTTCATGCCTGTTTTCCATAAGCATTTGTTCTGTGATTTAATATAGATCTCTTCCTCTTCAGGACTTGAAAATCAGGTGACTTAAATGTATACTCACTAATTTTACTTGAGCCAACAGGAAACGCCATTAACAACTTTACTATTGTTTGGTGAAACACAAGGAGGGGTTTTTAAATTCATGTTGCAAAGTTAACTGATTTGCAATTAAAAAATGCACAGCAGAGCATACAATGTGTGCCCAGAGACAAGCTTTGCTGTGAAGTTTTCTAATTACAAGTTATTCCTCTAAGATCTATGCTGACTCAGTGCCCACCTGTAAATACCTGTACCAATATCCCAGGATATTGCTCATGTAATCTACTTCAATTATTGATGTTTGTCATTTTCTTTCCACATGGCCAAAGCTGACTTTTAAGCAGCACTAATTGTAAGCAGGTACAATAAACACAGCAAACAGAACAGCGATAGGAGACTGTGCATCTTTGCTACAGGTCTCTGATTTATTACTGAGTGGTATGATTTAAGGTACTGGGAATTTTGAAGCATGGTGTCTAGACAATAGAGGTTTATTCATTTCAGTATGCCCTTACGTATAATACAGTAACAATCACCATAGCTTTTAAATCACCTTTCCAGAGAGCAATTTCAATATAACAACTGGATTGGTCTGTGACTGATGTCATACACAGCAGGAGTTCTTCGTGAGGAGGCTCTTAATATCCAAGTGAACATATTTTACTGAAAGTAAGCCTTCAGAGCCTGACTAATTTGGTCAGGTTGCCATTTGAGCGAAGCACTCCATTTTGTTACACTGTAGTTGTATTTCTCCTCACATTTTGCTTTCAACCCTTGTTTCTAAAAAAGCTTTCCATCACCAAGAGATCTGCATGAACATCTTCACCTTTGCTGGTCATTTCAGCAACCCTTCAATAAGGTTTCATAGAGATGAATTGTGGAGGAATCGTTAAGTGAGGCAGGACATGTGAATGTTGAGCAGTTGGGAGACAATGGGCTGGTGAAGCACCGTACTCAACTCACATGAGCCTTGGCACGTACACCGCTGGCTGAGAGCCAATCAGGCTCAAGGACACGATGCCCTTGGGCCATCGGGAAAGTCCCTAAGGTGGGACAGGTAGCCAAAAGAAGGAGGACCAGACTGAAAAGCCCGGGAAGTGTTAACCAATCCTGAGCTTAGTTTCTGCAATATGTATGAGTTGATTATGTTCAAACTAGATAAAAGACGACTGAGCTATCCATTAAAGTTGAAGTTCACTGATCACTCATATTGATGTGCTGGGTCTTCCTTCCGTCGGCAACAAATTGGCGCCCGAACAGGGACAAGTCTGAACAGGATTTGGACACTGCTGGCAGTGATCCACGGCCACGGTTGGACGGAATAAAGGAGAAGCCGGTCCTGCAACGCAGCCCAGGAGGTGGAAGGGACAAGAATCCCCGCACCCGCGCCGGGAAGGTGCGCGCGAAGGTGAAAGGGAGTCCCCGCACCCGGGATGAGCCTATTTAGGGTCCCGCCGGAAAAGCGCCGCCGAGGTCTTTGCAAAGGCTGCAATCGACGTATATAAAGGTATGAAAAGATAAGCGGCGTATTATTTGCTCAAATGCTTTTTAGAAAAGCGGAGCATTTTAGATACAGATTGTAGAAAAAGATTTGCCAGGGTTATTAGTATATGGGATAGCTAAGGGTTGTTTTACAAGTCCTGATACAGTTTTTTGAACAAACAGAGTGGCGTAAATTTGGAAATAAATTGTTTGATGATGTTAGGAACGATGTTAAGTTTACTGGGAGATTTGATGAGGCCATGGAGAATAGTGGCTAATGCATTAGCCACACATAAAGATGAACAAAGAGTTGCCGCTGCTGCAACAGAGTGGTCAGGACCACCAAGAAGGGTTAATAATGTTAATCCACAGCAAATAAATATGGAAGGAACAGATTGCCCATTGCCACCTTCCGTTAGAACTTCTACTATTACACAGGGGGTCTCGGGAATTTCGGGGGTGCCTGTGACAATGTCCTCTGTAGCAGAGGAGGAGCTCTCACTACCAACAGCTCCAACTGCTCCAATAGAAAGTGAGAAGGGAGCAAGTGAAAGGACCAGTGCTAACTCATTTCCATCAAATATAAATCCCTTCACAACGGGGGCGCAGGGAGGAGAAGGTCTGCAGCCATCGAAGGCCTTTGCTGTTACGCCCCCTGTTGACCTGAACGTGCCTTTTGACCCAGGCCCTATTGGCCTTGGAAAGGAGCGATGGAGGCAAATAGCAAATGAGGCACTGCGTGAAGGGAATTATGAAACGGCAGCACAGTTAACACAAGCTTTTCCGGTAGTATACTCGCCACCAGATGCACAGGGGAATGTGACCATTAATACGACAAATTTATACTGGAAACTACTAACTCGATTACGATCTACAGTAAATGATTCTGGTTTAAAGGGGGAACCTACTCGGCAAATGTTAGATTATATTTGGGGAACTAATATATTGCTCCCCGGGGACATACGTGGTATAATGAAGCTGATCCTAACACAACATCAACAGCTTCTTTTTAATGCGCATTGGCAAAGTGCTTGTCAAGAGGCAGTAGCTGTGATAAGGGCACCTGGAGATCCGTTGTATGGTGTCACGTTGGAGGAATTGATGGGACTCGGACCATATTATAGATTAGAGACACAAGCGTTGCTGGGTCCAGACAAAGCTAAAGAATCAATGAGATTGGCTCGAAGAGCCTTGGACCAAATTAGAGAGCCAGGGGGGATACCATCCTATATGGGCATCAAGCAAGGAAGGGAGGAACCATTTGGGTTGTTTATTGATCGAGTAGCAAACGCAATACAAGCGGCTGGGGTACCTGATTATCTAAAGGGCACTATTCTAAAGCAGTGTGCAATTCAAAACTGCAACCCTTCAACTCGTAGTATATTAGCTACGTTACCGGGAACTTGGACAATTGAAGAGGGTTTAGAAAGGATGGCTCAGGTACCCGTGGGTCCGCATGCTATGTTGGTAGATGTAATAAAACAACTAGGGAATAGCATGAAAGAACAGGCACAGGTATTCAGAGAGACTGCACAGCAATCGCAGAATCAAGTATTCGCTGCCCTTGCTCCTTTGCAAACGCCCGGAGGCCATCCTACTGGCCGAGGGTCTTCACTGCAACCGCGTTGTTTTCGCTGTGGGATCACCGGACATAGGAAACAAGAGTGCAAAACGAGATCAGTGTGGTGTCATCTGTCGGTATGGTGCGTCGGGAAACGGCCAGTGCAGCGGGAAGGACCGCCCCGCGACGACACAAAAAGCGGCATTTACCACAGCGGCCGGAACGACACCGTTTACCTCCGACCAGTCACCAGAGGGAGTCTCGGCTTGGATTTGGCAACAGCAGTAGATGTAACGTTATTGGACTCTAAACCCACCAGGGTAGGAACAGGAGTTATGGGACCAGTTACTGTCAATGGTGATCCTGTAGGAGCTTTATTGATCGGAAGATCGTCTGCTACCTTGAATGGATTACAAATATTGGTTGGACTTACAGATAAAGACTATTGTGGGGAAATACAGATTATAGTTTCTGCAATGTTTCCTCCAATGCATGTGCCGCGGAATACAAAGATAGCTCAATTAATTCCGTTGCCACACCTTGCAGCATCTCTACCACCGATGGTCAATAAGGACCAAGGACTCGGAGCATTTGGCTCCGCAGGAAAAATAGCGTTATTAACGCTTGGCATGCAGCAGAGACCACGACAAAAAATCACAGTATGTTTAAAGGATGAGAAACTGCAAATTGAGGCATTGTTGGACACTGGCGCAGATGTGACAATAATCAGTGCGCAAAGTTGGCCACCACATTGGCCTACATTCGAATCAAGTCTACAACAGAAAAATGACTTAACACTGACCTTAAAACAAATGGGACTCATACTTGCACCGGAAAAGGTTCAGGAGACAAGTCCCTGGAAGTTTTTGGGTTGGAAAATTACAGATTCCACCATTCAGCCTCAAAAACTTACAATCCAATCAGATATCAAAACTCTTAATGATGCTCAAAAACTGCTGGGAGATTTACAATGGATCAGGCCAGTAGTCGGGATTCCGAATGAACTGTTAAATCCCCTTCGGCCGTTATTAAAAGGAACTGATCCTGCTTCAAAAGTGACACTATCAGAAAAACAACAAGAAATACTACAACAAATCGCATCTTTGATCACAACGAGTGTCACGCATCGACGTATATCTGATAAGCCACTCGATCTTACCGTTCTATGTGGCTCAAAATGCCTGATGGGTGCCATAACACAGCAAAAAATAAAAACGGGGGAGAAGGGAGGAGAAACTGTGGTATTAGAATGGATAGCTCCTCCGTTACAACCTCGACGAAAAATTCAAGAAAAAATTGCAACATTAGCAGAATTAGTAAAGAAGGGGAGGAATCGAATATTGCAAGTGGATGGGGTTCCTCCAAATATTATCTGGTTACCCATGAAACCAGGCGATTTGGAATGGTATATACAAAACTCTGAAGAGTTACAAGCTGCACTACTACAGGATGGCGCTACTATAGTAGCAAAAACATTACAATCAACAGCTCTGACATGGATGGAAAACCAGGGATGGATAACTAAGCCAAAACGATCCTCTATCCCACTTAAGAATGCAGTGACAGTTTTCACTGACGCAGGAAAACGTTCTCGAACTGCTGCAGTGACTTGGAAGGATGAGTATGGTTGGAAACATCAAATTTTACAAGCCCAAGATAAAGACATTACAGATATTAGAGAGAGGGTGGATAAAACCTTATTTGTTCTCAATCATTTGTGTGTATTTGGTGATGATGATGAACCACCCACGACACGTCATTACATTAAGTCTGAAAATGATAATAAATGTACTGTACTGTACTGTACCGAGATATGAAAACGGGACAATGGCTGCGGCCTGCTGATGTGAATTATATGGGGCGAGGTTATGTGTGTATCTCTTCCCCTACAGGGCCAACCTGGGTTCCTAGTCGATGTGTTAAACCAGCCAGAAGAAAAGTCATCAAGTACGAATAACAGCAACCATGGCTGATCTAACGGCACAAGGGATTCTGGTTGCGTTATCTTTGACAATGACGGTTGGACGTAATAGTGCCATCCTAAGCAAAATCGATCCTCAAACCAATATGTGGGTCACTTGGGCAAATTAAACCAGACAAAGTTCATTTTGCCTATTCCTCGCTTCTGCATCTGATCCTTTCGTTGATGAGTTGATTATGTTTGAAATGGTTAAGGGATCATACGCAAAAAATTGTAGTAAAAGATAGTTGGTTCGAAGGTTGGTTTACATCTGTTTTTGGGAACATGGGTGGATGGTTTTTTCTTTGTCAAAGAGGAACTTCGTTTTCTACTTATAGTTATATTGATTATAGTTGCTGCAAAATAAAAACGGGGGAATTGTGGAGGAATCGTTAAGTGAGGCAGGACATGTGAATGTTGAGCAGTTGGGAGACAATGGGCTGGTGAAGCACCGTACTCAACTCACATGAGCCTTGGCACGTACACCGCTGGCTGAGAGCCAATCAGGCTCAAGGACACGATGCCCTTGGGCCATCGGGAAAGTCCCTAAGGTGGGACAAGTAGCCAAAAGAAGGAGGACCAGACTGAAAAGCCCGGGAAGTGTTAACCAATCCTGAGCTTAGTTTCTGCAATATGTATGAGTTGATTATGTTCAAACTAGATAAAAGACGACTGAGCTATCCATTAAAGTTGAAGTTCACTGATCACTCATATTGATGTGCTGGGTCTTCCTTCCGTCGGCAACAATGAATGACTCGCACAACAAATGTTTTATTCATGTTTGAAAATGACCCAGATGGAACCCAAAATAATAATTCATTCCTCTCTGCTTTTAAAAGAAGGCTACAGTTTGGATTTAACAGTAACTGTTTTTAATAATTGCTACTGACAAATCATTTTCTCTGGAATCTTTTCACACCTTGTCTATAGAGCTAGACTCAAAGGCTGTAATTTTAATACCAACTTTACCATGAAGGTTTTAGAATTCATTTTTAAGCTTTATACTGAAGTCTTCATAGTGCTTGAATCTATATGCCCAGAAAGCATGTAAATGGATTAAGTTTCTCCAGCATAAGATCAGTACTTCTTGATGCTATTAGATACACAAATATTTAAGTGGTGTATGCCAACTCATCCAAGTAGGGAACTCCAGAATCCAAAACAAGTGTTGAAAAGCATCTAGACGATTATTATGTTTCTATTCAACCCAGTACCTTACCCAGCTTACTATTTGCCTGTACAACTGCCCTGAACACTGAATGCCCAAATACCATCAAGACTCTCGTAGCAGCACTAATACAACAGTAGCAATATATCTCTTCTCCTCGCTTGTGATTTCTATTAAACATTCTTACCACACTCAAAAGCAATGTTCAGAAAGAAAATTCTTCCCATATTATTAGTGGAGGAACTTGAGAAATGGAGTACTCAATTATTTTCACTTAAAGGCTATGAAAGTTTGGTATTAAAGTGCATAATACACAAGGCCCTTCCAAATCCTAAAAAACCCTTCGCCTTATTCTTATGTTTTTCCTCAAGGTGACATGATTAAAAGTGAAGAGAATACTCCAATGAGAGGAAGTTAAAAACAATTTAAAGTTAGTGGCATTGATATTCTGTTTTTCAGGTTTCTTTTGAAATGTGTTTGAAGTTTCTTATATTTATTATAACTGAACTAGATAAAAGGTACAAATAATTTTATTTTTAATTTAAGATTTTATATAAGATTTTTTTTTTTTTTTAATAAGATTTGGATTCTAGCTTTCCTCTTCACTGAAAGTCACATCAATCAAGATGTGGTTTAAAGTTATTTTGTTTTCCAAAAAAATATCTTCATACTTTATTACTTTAGTATAAAACCACAAATACACAAAAAAATCAGAACAGGTGAACAGAACACCTTCCTAAAACTTAAAAATAAAAAGCTGCACTTACTATGGTAAATAGATCTTTACTGTAAATATTGTCTTAGTGACAATTGTATTAAGTTGTCATTTACTAAGACAATATTTACAGTAGAGCTGAGCACTTTAAGATGCAATTATATTGCTAAAAATGGGGTCAAGTATGTAGAAAATTCTCTCCCTCCACTTCTCCCCTAAAGCAAACCAGAACGTCACCCACAGGTATGCCAGGGAGGATATTTTATCCCTGCAGTATGATGAACTGCACTTCTCCACATTCCTGGTAGTAGGGAATCCCAGACCTTGGGAAAAGTTGCAGTGGTGATGGGAACAATTCAAAGTTAAGCTTAAATATTGTTGTACGTATGAGTATGTATACATTCATGAAAGGTGCTGAGCAGTTTTCATAATCTCTAATTATTGTGCTATCAGTAAGGTTACTCATTATATCAAAAACAAATAATAGAGTTGATGTTCCAGCTTCCTTGAAGTAGAATAATCATCACAAGATAGATTTCATTGTAACATCCCAAAAGCCCCCAGAAGCCCTACTATTTATAGTAACACATCTATAACCTCCAGACAGGATGTCTATTTTCAGCCTCATCTTTTGTTATGATTTCCCTTGGAGAGAAAACAAACAAACCACCACAGATCCAGCACATAACTCAATCGGAACTCACTGTAAATGATCTCTTCAGAAACATTTCCTCAATTCAAATAAATAAATAAATAAATAAAAAGCATTTAATCAACAGTTTAGTATTTTTTAGAAGTCTGTGAATAAGAACATTCCTGTATATTCATAGAGTGTTGGTTGGTGCACTTCAGTTTTAGATTGCAGATAATGAGAAATATAAAGTAAGCTACATGAAACTCAGACTAAATCCCACCCACTAGGGAAGCTCATTATGTGAACAAAATATCTAGTATTAAAGTAAAAGGATAGTAGGGTTGAGAAGAGTGGTCAAAACTAAAGGAAGGGAGTAATAACTAAATCCTTGTGGCTACCCTATTCCCACCCCAAAACATTTAATAATTAAGACAACATAACATGTCAAATGAGATATGGTGCACACAGCACTCAGTATGTAAAGGTTTGGAAGGTAAGGACCAAGTTCAGGTAAAACGAGCCTGCTCTGTAGCTACAAGGAGCTGCAGGCACAGAAACTGGTGCCAAGAAAAAAAATGAATCTCTAATTTTGTCCAACAAATAATTGGAGTAAATCTATGAAATAAGTGCTGATTTATCATAAATCTTACCTTTACTTAGTTTTATTTGTAGTTACAGTCCCAGGTTCAAAATAACTATTAATTTACAGTTTTGGGTTCTTAAGGCAGGAAAAAAAAAGGGTGTGTGCCGATGAGGAAAAAACCTTCAACATTAAAGCTAATCCAGCAGCAACTTCAAGGCACACCAGTAACAAGTATCCAGCTCCTCAAGCAGTTGCTGACATGAGACAGCACTGGTTTTCAATATCAAAGCTTCTGAGTTCTAGCATGCATGGAAAGTACAGAGCATCCATGTGGAATAATCCAGAGATAAAAACCCGAAGACAGGAGTATTTGCTGGCCTCACTGTGTATATATAGGGATACTTTAAAAATTGGAGAATTTCAATCTGAGGTACCTGTACAGGATTTTGTAGTTTCAAAGAAACATGACATGGAACAGAGGCAACCACAGGAATATCCACAGCTAAAAACAGTTGGGTCCCAGGGTTAAATGGAGACACATTGTCAAGCTGCTCTTGAAATGCTCTGATACACCGCAAGGCATTTTTCTTAAGCAAACACAGGGATTATCCCCAAATAAGTATATACCTTTCCATGGTGACAGACAGATAAAGGAGATGAAACAGAGGCTATCTGGAATACACACTCCTGGGCAGATGGGAGCAGTGCTGCTCAAAGCAAGCATAACATGGGCTCAACCCGACATCACACAGCACAGCAGGGACTCCTGTTCAGCTGCAGCACATCCACAGTGCGTTTCAAACACACAGTAAATGATAGGTTTGCCAGAAAAAAATACACCTGCACAGAGCCACACTGCTCTATGTGAAGAGGCATACACAGATAGTCCATGGCCATGGGAAAGGACTGGTGTGGCTGCTTATCTATTACACATGTGTGCCAGGTCTCCAGACAGGGGGAAATGTCTATTTTTTAAGCTTTAAATTCTAAATTCTAAAATAATATTTTTTTAATTTTAAATTTAAAATTAAAATTAATTTTAGAGTTTTAATTTCAAAATTCTAAAAAAAATTTAAATTTTTTAAAGAAAGTTTGCAAGACATATCACCACCATCTTCCTAACACACTGAATCTTCACAGATTATGCTCAGATTACAACTGTGTGCTCTATATCTATATGAAGTACAAGATTTTGAGCTTAGGTAACAGCATGAAGAACATAACCCTGCCATACCTGAGAGCTCATCCTAGGAATAAGCGCTGCGGGGAGAGAGCAACCTCCAAAGACACAGCAGGAGGCACATGGACCAACGCAGCCATTCCCACATGGCTGTTTCTTGGTTTAAATTCAATGTGGAAAGAGACATAAGTTAATTATCTCAGGGAAACAAAGAGGTGATGTGTCAATACAAAATTATTCCACAATTTTTTTTTGTCTTGTCCCAGAGATGCTCCAGAGAGAAAAAAGCAGTTACTCCTCCATGAAGGCCACCAGCCAGAGTCCCATCCATAAAGTGCTCTCTGAGCAAAATCAAGTGACAGAGACAGCATGGTCCTATGGGGTTCACCAATAACTGCAGGAAGTCTGATTTGTCAGAAATAAAGTCTGAGGAAAAAAATACTTGTATTTCTATAAGCCTGAAAAACATTGACATTGTATAAATATATCTCAAATTATTTAATTAAATTATTTGCTGATTCCAAGTATGTATACCAATAGGAATGCTCTGAAAGAGCCTGATCTTCTTCCCCTTTCCCCTCAGGATTCTGAACAACAGACACTTCAACCAATTTCCTTTAAAATAACTGTATTTCTGAAACTTGGTGCCTTTACACATTTCAGCAGGAAGCACTGCAGATGGACTCGCATTGTGGCTCTGGCCTCTGCAAACATGCGAACGACCGCACTACCAAGGCCATGTATCACTGACATCGTGGGACTCCTGCCCAAAGACTTGACAGAGGCATTTTCTTAGGTTTAAGCAGAGGTGTTTCAGCTAGCAGTGCAATGGGAGAAGAGGAAGTGCATGGATATCCGGGGTGCACAATGGCAGTAACAGGAGTGCAGCCAACCCCTTGACCACACCTTGACCAAAAGCTCATCTCCAGAATCTGGGCTATGAAGTCATGAGGAGCCTACCTGCCTCTCACCCTTGTCTACACAAATTCACAGATTTGAAGCTTTGAAGTTTGGTTTTAATAGATTCACCAACTGATTGAGCCCGCAGATAATTGCTGTCTTTAATGTGGTATTTGGTCAAATATGCTAGCAGAAAGCTTTCTTTAAAGCCACCATCATTCTGAAAACCGCATGATTTCTTGTTTTATAATTATCTCTTATTTAAAAATATTTTGGTACACCTCTGATACATAAACAAAACATCACAATCCCTTGGAAGAATTAGCACTTTAAGTATGTGATAAACACGAGGAAGCAGAGTTATTTTCCTGGGAGCTTAGTGTTAACATTATTAACAATCAATATTAATAGTCCATCTGAGCTGATGTGCACCATCAGGTATGAAGACTAATACAGTAAAAATGTACATACAGATGCTTTATGAAATTGGAAATAGACACATTAAGAAATGAACATGTATGAGCAATTTCAAAATGATCATTGCAAATCTTATCACAACAATAGTGCATATTGTAGAATAATTTGACTGCTTTAATAACTTCGAGAAACAGACAGAAATTGAGGAGCACAAAAACCATTAAAATCCAATAAATATATATATTTTTCTTGATTTATTTCAACTCAATATGCCTCACTGCTAACCAATAAACATCTTGGAAAATTAAAGTAATTGCAGGAATCAGACTTAGAAGGGAATTTAAATTCAATCTCTTATAACCAGAATATTAATAACAAAAACTCTTGAGCCATAGTTAAGTTTATTTCATGCCATTAAATGCTGGCACTTGTTTTATCTGGCATTTAATTCTGTTCAGGCAGTAGCAGCTCAGTAACTCAAATACTTGCAACTGTAAATACCTAAGAAGGGGAATTTACCTTAAGTCATCTCTGTTAGCCTCTAAGAAATTTAGGAAAGTTACCAAAAAGGGTGACGGGGGTAGGGGGGAGGTTCACTCAAATTCTGTATGCCTGATGCCATGTATTGGGGGAAAAAGTGGCTTCACATCTGCAAAATAGTTATCTGAATACATACAGCACTATCCAATTTTGTCTACATTACAGGATTATCTTGGACATCAGGCTGATACAACGAGAAGGGAACATCACACAGATAAAACTGAACATGTGCTGTTTGCTGTGGGATGCAAAAAAGTCTCAAACGGGACTTGATATGAGTTCAGGTTTAAGTGTCCTTCCTTCTGAATAGTAGGCTTAATTTGACAGCAAATTGTGTTCAGAATTCAGTGATTATTTAGTAGTTACCTTTTACTTAGATTTCTTAATGAACTGAAAAATCTTTAAACTCAAAGGTCCTTAGATCCCCGATGAGCTGTTACAGATATTTCTGAGCTAATTCCATCACCTTGACCATAGCTACTGAAATATGAATGGCTAAGATAATACCTATAGATCATATTTTGTCACAGAGCCCAGCAAGCGCAAAGTACCTACCTCGCTCGAAATCTGTTCCTGGGAGACCTTCGTACATCAAGATTTCCTAGCTCCCAAAGAGCTCCTCTGCCTTAGGCATATTTGATAAATAAACAATTTTGACAGCAATGTCAAAACAATGACAAAACCTATTTAAATGACATTTGGGATGCTATCACCATGCTTCTAAACAAGCACAGAACCAGCACAAGCATCCCAAGCCCTGCACAATAATACATACACACCTTTTCTCCAGCTTTATGACTTCCTGCCACACCACTCTACCTGATGCATGCTTGACCCCAGTAACCCACAGAACAACTGCACAGATTTAGTATCTTCCCTTGTAACAGAAATTCATGTTTGCTTTGTTCTCAGTCTTTCCCCCTCCCCTAAGAATTTTGTGTTGGGCAAATTATTTGACCTTCAGAAAGTCTGTGCCAAATTACATTTTCTCGATCATCTATTTTTCTTGGGCTTGTAAGTCAGTTGGTCTCTGTTTGCTTTTGGGGGGGGGGGGGGGGGGGCACTTCCTTACTTTGGGGTTTGTCCTAATTAGTAGCTTGAATAGATAGCAATACATCTCTAGTTTCTTCTGAATTTTTGAGCTCTGCTGAAATATTATAAACTTTCATCTTTCATATAGGTAAACTAGGGTGGATTCCAGCCTCTTCTGCTCTTCCTGGTGGTGATGGTGCCCTTGAAGCCACCAGTGTATTCAGAGAAAAGGAGTGGTTTGGCACAAATCCAACCCACCTCTCTATTTACACATCAGTCTTCTGTAATGCCTATTTTTCACACTTAACTCCGAATTGTTGTATATAAACTGATTACTGTAGTTGAATAAAGTGTTTGCATAGTAAGTGTTTCTTAAGGTATGTTATTTATGAAGCTTTGTACAAGACATGAACTGCTCTTAGTAGAGAGAATGGGATTAAGAAATACATATAAACACAGAATACAACAAAACGCACTGAAAGGGATGATAAGGAAGTGGAGTGTAACAAGCTTCTTTTAACCAAGTGCTGCACATACATTTAAATATTTATTTGTTTAGAGTTGCATAAAATGAAGGCTTTTCCAGAATGGTCATTTAATAGCTCATTTGTATGGACAACAATAAAGATAATTTCTAGTCAGATATTGTAAACCGCCTATGACTTCATTAATATCTAAACAAGGAACACCCTTAAATTTTGTTTGCAATCTATTATTCTGTGAAGAAATATGCTTAAGTTTAATAAAGCAGGTGGTTTCTATTCCTTTACTATTACCCATTTTGTTTGTCTAGCAAAGAAAATCCAGTTAGAGATGCCAGGTTACCCTACTTCCTTGCTTTGTCAGTGATGCAGTTGCATGCAGAAGTAGTTGCTTTCCTGTGGCATGCTCACCATGCAAGACTTCTTTCAACATAATCAGTGAAAATACAAGTTTTGAGATCTCTAGGCTTTCTAGGGACAAATGCTGGAGTTGTGGCTTCCCACCAGGCACCAGAAAAGGCTGGCAGAGCATTGTCTGTAGATGCTTAAATGGGAAAATGGATGCACAGAGTGGGGGATGACAGGAGGGGGTGAATTGCACCAGGGCTATGTTAGTGCATTTTTATAAAGAATAATGGACGGGAGTCCTATGGTTATAATTTTATGTATTGCTAAGTGAAATTATGCAAAAAAAAATAAGTAAGTTTATTTCAAAAAACTAAATAGCTATTTAACTGCTGTCTGAACAACTGCAGCCCCATTTACGTCCTTAAAATGACAGTAATTGTATACAGACTTGACATGTAAGCTCTAAGAAAGCCACTTGCAAATTGTTGCCATACAAGGAGAGCATAAATGGCAATTAGTTGAGCTCTGTAAAAATGAAAAAAACTCTAAAGAGATAAAATATTACCTATAAGTGCTCCTTCAATTAAGAGTTTCTGCATCTCAATTAAGTTCCCATTTTCAGCAATTTATATAGTAACGAAGCTGCAAAGAGTTGCACCAAGCTGGAATGTGACAAAAAAAATCACAACCCTAGCAGCAGAATTTGTAGATCTATTTCTGAAAAAAAAAAAATAAAAAAGGAAAATTTAGCTATCTATTAATTTGTATAAAATGGAATTGTGTAGCAATGCATTTCAGCCACAGTGGTTCAGAAATGACGCCAGGTATTCATCACTACCCAAATATTTACTTATTTGTGTCTCATACAGTCATCATGGGCAATAGTAGCAGTGCTGTTTTACTGGAAGAGAGTCCATAGTTCTCCAAAGGCTGACAGATACCGGTTCAAAATTCAGTTATATTATTATTGGCTCCAAAGCATTTCTGACCATGCTTTGCTTTTCCATCCACACAAGGAACCTCCACCTTGAACACAAATTGATATAAACAATTACCATCTCCCCCTTTTAATTACCCATTTACCCCATTTTAAATCAGTTCACAATGCCATCGCTGAACATAGATGAGGTATTTGTAAATTAATCAATGATTGATGCCCCAATAAAAAGGTATAGTTGTTTTGAACCTAGATTGCAAGTAGTAAGGTTTATTCCAAAGAAAATAAAGCTTCAGTGGAATAGATCAGCAGCCTCCCCCACCCCAAAATTCATTCATTAGAAAGACTTTATAAACAATTACAGGAATAGTGAAGATCCAAAAACAAATATTTGTTTTGTCACAATCCTAGCAAGAGGGAAGAAGCCAGATTTTAGCTAGACAAAATCCTCAATGTTGAAGTGAAACGCACAATATTAGCTCTACTGAGAAGATAGTTTTAATGCATTTTTATCTCAGGAAACACAGGGAAACTGAAACACAATCCAAACCAAAAATATGAAGTTGGAGGGAATTAGCTAAAACTTCATTAATATATATGAGCATTTTGACATTCAGAATTAATGTAGTTTCTCACTTCAGCTTAATTTCTAAGGCTGACTTAAGGCCACTTGAGTTCTAAGATCTGGTTGTCTGCAATTTAAAATGCATTTAAAATAACCCATTTTAAATACTAACTTGGATTATTTTTCCCAGTTGTGTTCACAAAATAAACCACCAATTTAAGAAAACCTGACAAATTCTTTGGAAGACCACTAAATGGGAATTAGGGCATTGCTTCTGCAGTGTTAATGCCCACAGAAGCAAAAGTGCTCATGAAATCCAGAGCAGCATATCAATCTCCTTCAGATCCCTCAGTTTCACCATCACCAATAACATGCACGCATTATAATTATATTTAACAACAAGAATTTCATGGCAAAATATATCAAATGTCCTCCACCAATTCCTGTGTCTCCTCTACTGGAGGATGGTAACAGTTAATCACTTTTTTTTTTTTTTTTTAATTCATTTCTGTTCAAACAGCATTACTACCAGTCTCAACTGCTGTAATTGCCTGTTAATTATGTTTCCCTTGAACTCGACCTAATTGACACCATAGCAGCCATCCATCTGCTCCTCCATGCAGACTGTCATACACAGACACTGCAAAACTCCCATTTTTAGCCTTTTGCCTTTCTAATTATTTACCAGCAGCCAAACGAAAACATGAACTCCTCCCCTCAGCCCCGGTTCAGTAACTTTAAATTGTTACAGGTTTCCATTACAAAAATGTGAACTGAAGGCAAAACAAAGGAGAACTGCGGAACAAGTGCAAAGTTTTTTTCCTATCTACTTATTGAGAAGGCATTGTCTGGAGCACCATACTTCATTTTGGGCTCTGCAATTTGTTGAAGATATGGAGTGGATGGAGAAAGCCATGAGAGAGGCTACCAGAAGGGGCTGGGAAACACAGCCTGTATATGTAGATGGCACAAACTGCAGCTCTCAAACCCTGAGAGGAGAGAATGAACAGAGACAACTATTTCCAAAAAAAAAAAAAAAAAAAGTGTCACGATGGAAAGAATGAACTGCTCTCCATGCAGTAGAACATATTTTTCCCCAATTCACCAGTGGACATTTAAAGATATTAAAAAAATAAAAATATTAACATTGGAATAGATTTTCTTAAAGAAGGATACCAGAATTACCACTAAAAACAATGTCTATAGGCAAGAGAGACACTTTCCAAGACTGATGCCTTGGGGAAGAAGGGGTTACCTAATCTCAAAGTCCCTTCAGGTCCCAATTTTATAGGACACAAAACACTCATGCTCCCAAGCCATGAACAGCATTATCAGCAGGAAGTTTGTAGCAGTCAAGCACTAGAAAGGGTCACCTTCTGTGCCTGTGCCAGAGCACTGGATGTTTATATGTGGACATACTCGCCTTCCTGCCTTCAGGAGATGCCAGGCATTGGACTCCTCGGAAGGAGATACTTGGGTTAAAGGAACCAGAACTTTCAGACAAGTCAACTTCATGCTTCAGTCCTCGGCTTCTAACACATCTGACCAAAAACATCATCTGATGTAGAGGATGTAAAACTATCACGTAATAAATAAAACTGAAACCCAATTGAAATTGATTTGTCTAAGTAAAAACAATCTTTTCAGAGGTTGAGAAATAATGTGACATTTTGGAGGCAGATGGGCAACTGCTCTTGTCCTTCTGCTGGATTGGTCTGCAGCCTCGCAAGCAAGATCTGTCTCCTCGTTCCTTCCAAGCCCCTTTTGCAGATGACTGAACGCTGTTCACTCAGGCTTGGCTGTAACTGTCCAAATTACAACATGGAAAATCCACGGGTCTCTCACAACCTGGATGTTGGATGGACTTGCTGGACCAGTGCATCTGTGCTCTCCTACAGCTCACTCACTGCTGATGGCAGGCAGCTGGTACCTGCTTCACAGCAGGGCTAGGAGCACTGCTTCTGTCAGGAAGATGATCATTGCTTAAACAGTGACTTTTATTGCCATGGACTTCTTGAATACACTTTTGATCCAAGAAAATTCAGCCAAACAGTTTTTTGGGCAAGCAAACATTTAATCCAAGTATAGAAGTGCTTCAGCATAGGGAAAATACGTAAGTTATTTGAATTGGTAAAATACTGGGTTACTGAAGTGTTTTTTGTTTTGTTTTAATCTTTCATATGTGGAATGACACCTAATCAAATTACAGATATTGTACAGGTCAGCACAAAGACAGAGCCACTTATCATTCATAGGATCTACTAAGCAAGAATTGTGGGGCTTTTTTCTTTTTGACACCTGGAGAAAAAAAATGTCAAAACAAGTGTTAAGAGCACAACTTCGTGAGTTCTCCAAAAACTTAATTTCCAACACAATTTTCCTATAAACTATTATTGTTCATCCTTAGCTTTGTCACCACAGGTAAACTCGTACTGAGCATCCAAGGAATATTTCCTAAGAGAACTGTGTTGCAATACTGACACCTCAGTGGAACAGGCATGTGAATTATTTGGTTGGACTGCAGGCAGCCCATTTCCCATGCACCCCTACTGTGTGTCTCTCAGACACATCCCTGGAGGATCCCAGGGGAGTTTCCACCACTAAACACATTGCCAGAGCACCCAGTGCCTACCTGAGACCACTTCTGCATGTTAAATTATATTATCATGCATGGCTACAAGACCCTGGAGTAGCAATTCATTTTGCAAGTCCCACATTATAATTTTTCCTGCATGAACAAACTATCCAATTGCTACAAAGTAAAAGGATTTCAAAAAAGCTATGTGGGCTGGTAAGATCCTATCCAGTCATATCAAACTTCAAGGCTTGGGCAAAAAGACTGTGTTCCTTGTGGAATACATCTGTAATATTTACTGCATCGCAACAGGCTGAAACCAGTTTTTCCTTTCCCCCCAAACCACCTCCACCTTTTTAAAAAAAATAAAATAAAAACTAGTGCAGCTCATCACTAGAAGAACATGTGCATAAATACACCACCTTTTGCCTTTCCCAATTAGAGTAGCCAGGGACAGACATTAAATATCTAAGACTTTTTTTTTTTTTTTTAATGTAAAAAGTTTTTTCTATTTGTTCCTCAGCTGCTGATAAGGAACTCTTTTCTCTTTTCTCCAAATACCTTCACTCTGGATTACAGATCAAGCAGTGAAAATCTCAGGTCAAGAGGTGAATGCTTTGGAAACATGTAAGCTGCTGAAAATGGGTTTCCAGAAAAACCTGCAGGGTTAATTAATGGGTTTGTTAGCACTCCTGCTGGAACACACCAACAGACATTTTTAGTCTTAGCAAGTCATTTTGATTGTTGTAAGTTTTGTATCTGTTTCTTGTGGGTTTTGATTTTTTTTTTTTTTTTTTTTTTTTTTAAGGAAAGCTGTTTTCTATACACAGGCCTTGAACTTTGCCATTGGTTTTGGACACCTGATTAGCAGTCTCAGAAACCAAGATTCACTTTACCTGGACAGCAAACAACATCAACTTTGAAGTCTGATGCTAGATAGATAATTTAAAGTTGTTCCCTAATTTAATTAAAGTAAAAAAGTTACCTATGGAAAACCTATTGCAAGAAGTCTTGCTGTCAGGTTGGGTGTACACAAGTAATTTGCTTCCTGACTTACCACTAGCTTATTGGAAGCAATCAAATGCAACAATTTCAAAAGGCTATTACCAACTCACTGTTGAAAAAGGATTGGGAAATAGATTTGATTTATTTTTTTTCCCCAGGTCTTATTAAAATAAAATGCAACTAGAAACTCTACTTATTTCCCTCTGTCATTTGAAAGTATTCTGAGGGTTGGGAATATTCAGGGCTGATCCTTCTCCCTTCCTTTGTCAGCAGCAGTGATCTTAATGCTTAACTGAAGCAATTAGGAAGCTGCAGATACCCTGCCTGTAAAGTATTTTATTGAACTTAGAATCAAAACTGCATAATTTTATGGTTTCTATTTGTTATTGCTGAGGCAGGCTGAAGCAGAGAAATCCAAATGCAGAGTTCCTATTTGAGGATTCTTGCATACAATTCACCTGCTTCTTTTGCCCAGTCCCAAATGACCTCATGTTGCAGCATTTGATTTATGCACTTTGTTAAATCAAAATAATTACTGCTTTAAGAAAAAGCTGTTAGAGAGAGAGAGAGAGAAAGAGTATTTTGGACTGTCTGCAATGACCTTCTAACTCCCTCATGCTTTGGACTGTCTGCAATGACCTTGTAACTCCCTGATGCCCACCAGGCTGGGTGAAGCTGTGCCACCCTGAAGAATGTGCTGACAGTAGCGTTTTCCCTGACCCATCTGAGGGTTGCACCATCCCCCTCAAATCAATATACAGCAGCTCATAGAAAGACTGGTATGAGGACTAAGGAATAAGGTATGTGCCCACCCATTTTTCTTTTGCTGAACTCTACAATGACCCTACAAGGTTTCCTTCCTTGATGAACATATATCAAGCATCCATAACTCCCTGTTCAGGCACTTCTGTCCCTCACTCCCAAACCCCAATCTCCGTATTACTTTCAGAAGAAAGTCATAATAAGGAACAATAACCATACTTGGAAAAAAGTTTTAAGCAGAAATAGGTGCCAAGCTTTAGAGAAAGTCACAAGTTGTGAAAGTGGCAAAGGGTTTCTTTTAAAGAAGTACCAATTTTGTATATAAGCCTGTAACTCTTCAAGTCATTATGGCAGCCAGCATTTTGAACAAAGTTAAGACTTAATCATAATTTTAACTATACAATTCCCACTTACTGATATAGTAAACATTGTCAGATTTGAATTCCTGTTTCAGTTCTGAAGGTTTCAGCAGGGAGCAGAACTCTGTCTGGCTCCATTCAGAGCTCTGGTCTGTGCAGTACAGGGACCTGGAGCAGCTGCCAGACTTTGGGATCTGATAAGCACATTTCCTGTATTAAGCCCCACTTTACATAAGGGACACAAACCATTCATCTATAGAGATGAGAGAATACACACATTTTGGCAGAATACCCCACCCTGTTCAGGGCACCTTTGCTTTGAAAGCCACAGTTGGGCTTATGCAAAGCTCCACTCTAGGTGAAAGCCAGAGTGTGGAGGCAGCCCTTGGAAAGTGGCTTCATACTTTCCTGTTCCTGTAACCCTGTAAGTTTTTCCCAATTTCTCACTGCTGTAAGATGCTCATGTTTTAATACAAAATGGCTTAATGTAAACTACATTAGTGCACAGCCTGCTGTAAACACTGTTCTCTGGTGTTTTTCTGGGGAAAGCACTCCAGAGCTCCCTGCTCCCCCACAGCATCCTATTCCAGCCCTGCTCATGCTAGCCACACTTCAGCCAGTCATATTTTATTCCTTAGCTATGGGAGAGCAACTGCTGGCCACCCTTTCAGGCAACTCACAAACCAAAATGAGCACAGAACTGAGAGCAGCCAGCTGAGCCTGCAAGACCAGCTCAGAAAAGCTGGAAAGAACAAAGATACATGCAAAATAAAACTTTTTTTTTTTTTTTTTTTTTTTTATAAGGGTAGAAATACAGCATTCCTTAGTGCACACACCTGAATTACAGTCCCTGGCTACTTGCTGAGCACCCTTGCTCAGCCTGCTGAGGTGGACATGCTAACATGCACTCCTGCAAGGCACCTGTGGGCTCAGCTCCCTCCTACAAAAGAGCAGCTGTGCTGCTTCTGAAGCACCCCTTGCTGGTTTGTCTTTTTCATACATAATGTATTTCCAGCTAACCTGAAAATTGGATCAAGAATATTTTTTTTGAACTATACTACAGAAAAAATGACCTAAAAAAGGAAATACATTTCACAGAACCTTAGGAGAAACACAGCAAGCCCCAGGAAGTAATCTGGAAAGTCAGCAAACATAGTTTCTACCTGTTCTTAGATATCATTTTATGCTTTTTACTTCAATATATGCTGCAACCAATTTATCTCAAGGTAACCGAGATTTTTCTAATGTTTCTGTTAAAGACAGCAACATCCAGAGGAATTGGGACACTACATAGGAAGCTCAGAAGCTTATTCCAGGTCCCAGTAAGTTTTCCCGTCGGCTGCATTTTTAAAAGGAAAAGAAAATGAAATTTCCTTTTAACTGAGTTACTGACTAGCAATAAGTCATACTTATATTATAGAAATGTATTCTCTGCATAGATATCTATATTGCACATGACCAGTCTACAACACTGAGGACCATTTTCTACACTATTACATTTTTCTCAGTGCTTGCCAAAACAGAAGGAAGAGATTGCAGATTACCTAAAACATGTTCTTTGTATGTTACTGTTGAGAGAAGGCTGTAGTCTGCTTGGAAAACAAAGTTAAAATTGCAAAGTTACTATATGCAGTTTCTCTAAGGGACTTGAGATTTTGGGGCTTCTTGGGAGTGCTCCAGCACACAACCTAGGAGAGGCACCACGTACTTCGTTTGTTGTTCAGGGTGTACACTGTTCATACAGCTCCCCTTACACCAAATTACTTGGCATCCTCTTCCTATCCATAAGGACAATATCTTTGTGTCACTGATCTCTAAATATGTAGCATATTCACACACTGAATTTGTTCTGCTTACTGGAATAGCAGTTTAAGAGACCAAGATGTTTACTCTTTCCTCAGACAACCCCCTGCAAAGGTTAGGGGAAGACCATTTCCCTTGGCCAGGAGGCGTGGAATAGAGGCTGTCCCTGTGGAGGACAAGGAATCAAGATGTTTATCATGAACCTGGTTTGTTCTGCATAAAACCACAAGGCAGAGTTGTGTCTGGGGTTTCCATGTGGAACATTGATATAACTTACCTTTTATAACTAGATTCCTATTTCTTCTGTAACTACCATTTCTTCTGTGTTAAAGGGAATGATTTTAAGAGGTTTTGATATAAATGCTATTAGGCAAAACCTCCATCCATAGAGGTGTTCAGTCACGGATGCTCAGCTATGAAAATTAAGTTAGCGTAACAGTCTTCATAAAAGAAATGTCTCCCCAAATATAATCAAAACTGAAACATGATCCTTCTGATAGCTACAGCTTCAGAGAACACACAGAACCAAACAGCCAGGCTGTCCCCAACCACAGCAATTCCCCTTTACTGTTCCTTTGCAGCCATTCCACAGCACTGATTGTTAGTTCATGATTTCCCTTGAGATCAATATAATGATTCAGAAACCATTCAAAATATGGTTTTACACCATAACTATAGCATTCTATGTTTTTATAAGAGATGATTCCTTTATTTCAGTTAAAACCTTTCACTTATACAGCTGCTACAGCAAAATTTCATTCACTGTTTGTCACCTTTCTGCTGAAGCCATGATTTATAGCCCCAGCCAAACTAGTGAGCACCGGCCTGACCTGCATGGCATTTCTGCTATTAGGTCCCATGCTCCTGTGCCTGCAGATATTGTCTGAGGTTTTGATGTATGCAACATTCACTGAACCTGTGGCTATTAACACCACTGCTTTCAATGACACCCTGTAGAGCAGTGAGTTATTTCCTATACTATTTTGCTGCTTGGTCTGTGTATTTATTCCTTCAAGTCTGCCTTATTCCACAATGGAAGAAAGGAAAGTTTTAGAACTGCTACTACTACAGTTTGGGTTTTTTTGACTTCACTACGATAACACTCCTGTTATTTTTTTTTTAATCACAACATCCATTTTGTGCTAATTAAGTTGTTGATGACCCAATTTTTCTATTTGGGGACCTTTTCTTGCTAACTCTCCACTGATTTTACCACCCCATCTCTCTTTTATATGAACCTTAGTGAGGTCATTCATGCAATTTCATCTCCCCTGTTTTTTTTTTTTTTTTTTTTTTAATCTACCTCATCATTCTTATGCCATCTGTTCCTTACATACAATGAAGAGGAACATATTTTTTGTCTCAATTAAATCAGTTTTATTCAGCTCACTCACCACATACGTCAGCCTGGGCTAATTTTCTTGAGTGAAGTCTCTCATTCTCTCCACTCCTCTTTCACCAGTATGTGCAGTCTGTAGGCTTGGCTTCACTGACGTCAGTAACTCTTCTTTTAATCTGTATTTACCATAGCAAGCTGTACAGGACGGGAACAAAGCTTCTCTTACCCCTGCTATACTGTTGCAAACTACACGCGTGTCCAGATTGCATGCTTGGCATAATGATGGTCTTCAGAGAAGAGCTGACCTTGTATTTCATATTCCCATGAGAGTGCTCATCTTACCTTGAGCAGGTAGACCTGCCCCAGGTCCATTACCACCAAGTTTTTCTGACTTTCTGAGGAAGTGAGCTGCACACTTCCCAGCAGTAGCAGGAGAGAAACAAGCCCTGGCAGCTCTTTCCATAACATATTCTGAATAACTTCTCTGAAATGTTTTCTTTAAAGGCAGAGGAACTCCAGGTGATTTTGTGTTGTCTTACATAAAGTACCATCAAATAATTACTTTGACCATGTTAAAATAAAGTTTGAAGTAAAATGTTGTAAGTTTATGAATATTTTCCTTTCAATTATCTTTCTCTAAATGGGAAGTAAGTTCCAGTGAAAGTATTTCAACCAGTTTGTTCTGAAGATTCGTGCCAAACAATACCAGAAGTGGCTATCCAGTGCTCACACTACTGCACAAAGGGTATTTACTTCTTTAATGAATGCATATGGGCTTGTACTGAAGGAAGTAAACAGAGTATTTAGCTGCAGTGCCAGGTTATGTCAGGACTATATATCCACTATAAATGCAATCATAGGCTACGTATCCTCAAAGATATAGACAAGTACAAATTCCAGTAAAAGTCACCCTCACCTACCATCAGTAGCAGACTTCAGGCAGCCTGCACTGCTCGGACTTGAGAGCAATGCCTGCACAGCACAAGCCCCCAGTTCTGAACAGCTTCAAGATCCGACTCCACACGTCTTCTAAGAAGCATCCTCAGTGCAAGACTGACACAAGCAAATATAAATCTTCCATTTAAAAAGTCCCAGTAGCTCAAGAACTTAAGGCATATTGTATTTCCCTCAATGACACAAAGAAAAGTACTATCTTCTATCTTAGCATTCAGAATCTATTCCCACAGAGAAAACAACTTATTAGTAAACAACTAACATTTCCCACAGTGAAAACAATTTATTTCCCACAGAGAAAACAACTTATGAGCAGAAAGCACACTGGAAAGGCAATCTGGGTTCTGCAGAGCAGCTGCTCATCAATAACACTACTTCCAAAACATGCATTATAACGACCTCTATTAGAGCACACGGAGCATGGCATATTACACCAAATACCTACATTCCTCTGACTTCATATCTTAAGAGCAGAAATGCATTAAATCCTCTAATATATCATGTGTAATCGTGACACAAATGGAAGTCAGGCTTTGGAAACTGGGAAGGGAAGTCTAACATCTTTATCTCCAACGACCTCCACAGGAAATAGACCCATTAAGGACAAATCACAATTTCCATTTTTCTTTATTTGGCCACAATTGCTTGAATAAAATAAAGGCAGCTCTCAAAACATGTCTAAAATAAAGGTTTTTAGTAAAGAAGTGTCACAAGGTGTGCTATCTGAAGGCAAAATAAGAAGTCAGGTATCTAGAAATCAAGATTAGAAATGTTTTAAGTGTTTTTTTATTTTATTTTTTACACATACCAGTAAGTAACTATATATATATATATTTAAGACAAGTCTTGCTCCCCATGGCATGCAATCTGCACTGTTTCTTCAGCCACAGTTCCGAGTTTGTGCTTAACCTCTATCAAGGCAACCCCACAAGTGTTTGCTTGTTTGTGCACTGTGATCAGGGACATTTACAGAACTATTCATCATCTCATTCCATCTTGCCCAGAATCACTGTTTCTTGAAGCAGAACAGTTTTGAGAAAGGTCCACACACTTTTCAAGCTAGATAAATTAAACTCTGAATGCACTAGCACCTTTACTTAACATCATTCAAGATAGATCTGTCATGCTTCATCACATACAGCATATTTTCAAAACTCAAGGAATAGCAGACTCCTTACTGTTACTTTCCTTTTCCTTTGTGGTGGGTGGCAAGGAAAGGATTTCCCTTACATCCTTAGTTTCAGTAGTTCTTGAAGCACTGACTTTCTGGCATCTAACGGTTGCAACAGAGCTAGCAATAAAATTGGCTCCTCTTTCATGTTTCTACCTTTCAGCTTTCCAATTCATCACTCAGTTTTCCCTAGAGTACATGTCCCAGTCATAGACAAAGTACAGAGTAGGACCTCTAAATTTTATCCAAGATCAAACCCTCCTGAGTGACACAACTGCAGCACAGCAGTATTAGTAGCCCTTATTCAGGAAAAAAAATGACAGCATTCACATATTTCTCAGGATGGGGATCACACACAGTGAAGTAGAGGCCATCCTAGTAGTTAAAGCCAGAACAGCCTGTTTTTTCCAGATGTCTGTGGATGATGGCACTGAATTTCTGATCCCCTCCCCCCCTCAGACCACCTAGCACAGGGATGACTGATGTGCATGAGGCATTTTCCGCTAAGGCCTGAAAAGGCCCAGATCTCCCTACTTCCAGCTTTTTCAGCTTGGGAAGATGTGGCACTAAAGCCCACATCTTCCAGTGCCATGCAAATAGACTGCAGGCTTTGACCTAGTAATGAGGCAGAAAGAAATGGGAGCGAGAAGACAGTCTCATTCGGCAGTATGATTTATTTCAGGTTGGCAGCTCAGACAGCTACCCTGCTTTTCTCCAACCTGCTCGCTTGATGGATGGTGCCCCAGCAGATGTGGACAGAGAAGCTGCAGAGGTGATGGCAGCCTGCCCTCAACTCATGTTTGGTTAATGAACCCCAGAAGGACTTGTACAGCCTTCAAGCGCAGAGAGAAGAAGACTGCAGGAAAGAAAGAAATCTAAGAAAAATCAGCTTTTAATTCAAGGCTCACTCACAGGTATGCATATGGGAAACTATGACTTCCCATCACTTTACAATTGATGTTGGGTAAGAGCAGAATCAGGCTTTTTACAATTCTATCTTTTCCCCATTACATTTCATATTCTTGAGGCTGAGCTTTCTTATAGGGAATCTATTATTGGGTCCTCACACAGGCACAGCTCCCATTAGTGTCAGAAGAAGTTACTGTACGCCCGCTTATCGAGAGGAGAGCAGACTCCCCTGTGGCAGGACTTCTTTCAAAGACAAACCTCACAGAACGATCAAGCAAAAATACTTGAAATTTTAAAACCCTTCAGGCAATGATTATAGCTCTGCTGGCCCTTCAGAGAAGCATAAAGGGCCCCATTAACTGAAATAATATTAGCATTTGATACCTGGCAGTAACTAACCTACATTCTGTTTCAAACAAGCACAAGTGCAGGCGGCCACTTTGCTGATCATCTATCTCTTGCCATCCCAGGCAAGAAATGATTGTTTTTAAATCAAGATCCCCATTCCCACCTCTGCAGAGCCACGAGCCCTTGCCGTGCTCTCTAGGAGATTTTATCGCTGCAGCAGGACCAAGTTCTCCAGCTACGGGCATGCTCGCAGCCAGGGAGCCTCTCTGCTGGTTAAGTGCTTCACTTGACCCTGGACCACTTGCAGCAGAGGAGGATATGAACGAGCTCTGGTCTAAACCCAGGCCAAAGGCTGCCTTATGAGCACTCCTTCAGTGATGACTCGTCTCCTCACAGTACACCATGGGTTGCATGGGGTGGCCCTGCTCCTCCCAGGGGTGGGAGGGGAGCAGCGCTGAGCAGAAGGGTCAGCAGGTTATGAAGACTTTAATAAAGCTGCACAAGGTAAAATTCCCTTTTTTCAATGATGTGAACTCAGAGCAAATAAACACAGCGTTCAATGGAGGGGTTGTGACAGCATGTGATTTTTTTTCTAGTTTTTGAGACTGACCTGTTATGAAAACATTTTCAGAGAGATAATTGGTGTTTTCACTTGAATATGCATAGCTGTGAAGTGATGAGTTAAAATGTCAAAATTTAACCAAAATATTACAACAAAAGTTTACACAAGGCATTTCGTGGCTGTTAGATGAAGAACTTCGCTTCTCCCTTACCCTGAAAAACAAACAAACCATGTCCAAATCCAAAACCGTTCTACAAAAACATCTAATGAACTCAATAACAGTACTTGTTTACCCTTAATTTCCATTATCAGCATGTTTTCCCTTTGTTCCCTAGAACTACAATAGCTTTTTTTCCACTACAGCACAAAAGCATCAATCTCTGTCACAACCAGAATAGGAACTATTATTTTGGCCAGTTACATTGCTGGTACCAGCATGCTTTGCTCTGTTCTGTTAACCCAAACCTTTGCTCTCAGCACTCTGTTTAAACTTTAAATGTAGGATTTGAAATGGCATACGTGCAGTAGACTCTTCCTACACCTTGCTTACCATCCTGGCACAGGCCAGGTCTGCAAATAAAATGATTAATAGTGAAAACCTGTAACAACGTGAGCTTCATGGAAGGTCTGCCATGGAAAGGTAAGTGTCTGTACAGCTCTTGGGTACTTGCACCAGTGCCCACACACCCCATGTGCACACATGTGCGCCCCAGGAGTGATCCCCTCTTCTCCAAAGCACTATACAGTGACAGTAAGACGTAACTTTTGCCACAAAGAGATTGAAGCCTTACTCCTGAATCAGAGATACCAAGGGTTCACAAGCAGAAGGCATGAAGAGAAGCTAACATGGAAAAACTAAAATGGCACAAGCATATCTGAAAAGAAATATCAAAAAAAAATGCTTTTAGCTCTGATAACTGCATGCAGCCTGTCAAGCAATCATTGTCCCCCAACTGTTCAAAAATTGCAAGTGTCCCCAAACCTACGATAAAAAAGCAGAAGCTAAATGAAGCAGAGAATATGGCCAGAGTTCAAATTCACTTGTGGAAAGCCAGCTGACAGGTTTTGCTGTCCGAAAGATACAAGGAGGACTATGTTCTGATTTGTATATTACAATTCAAACAGATTGCAAACAAGTTTCTAATCTTGCTGCATTTCAGAATAAACTGTAGTTAATTAAAGTTGGCAGGACTTCTGAAAGAAATGCGGCAGTTACCTTCAACAAGTATGTGGCTGCAGCCACACATACAAAAGACTTGTTTATTATTCTCTAAGTATGGTTGTTGAAGCAGACCAGGAGAAACTGTGTCACTGGCCAAAATTTGTGCACTTGCTGAGATAGACGCAGTGTATGCAAGCCCTGTGTTACACAGCACTAGGGGTTACAAGGACATGGTTACAGCCCCGCAGGCTGGTCTAAGAAGGCATAGGTCAAGGCTGATTTTCATATTTTCACATAAGGTTGTGAGACCTTATTGTATGCTACATTTACTTCCAAAGGGCTATAGCAAGGTGGGTAATCAGTCTCTCCTCCCAAGAACCAAGGGATGAGGAAAAGGCCTTAAGATGTGCCAGGAGAGGTTTAGGTCAGATATTAGGAAAAATTTCTTCACTGAGAGGGTTGTGAAATATTCAGACAGGCTGCCCAGGGAAGTAGTTGAGTCACCATCCCTGGAGGTCTTCAAAAAATGTGTAGATATAGAGCTTGGTGACATGGTTTAATTACGGACTTGGCAGTGCTATGTAAAAGGCTGGACCAGATTATCTTAGAGGTCTTTTTCAATCTAAATTATTCTACGATTCATAGCTCCAAAAATACGAAGAACTAAAGACAAAGAACTGAGTCTTCCTTTCTCCTATGTGGCACCAACAGGATTGGTGGCACCAGGAGCCCAGATAGCCATTCTGGGCACATATTTGCATATTAATCATTGAAAACTTTCCCTAATTCCCTAAAAATATTCCCTTAATTTCTTAAATGAAAAATTGTTTAGTGAAGGGCACCACTGGCAGTGAACCCACTCATCTAGTGGTTTGGAGGGGAGAAGAGTTTTTTTCTTTTTTTCCTTGATTCTTAGCTTTGGTCAGGGACAGAGCTTTAGTTGGTCTGTGCACATCTTCTGAACTACAGACCTGTCCTAAATACAGTTAACTGCTAACATTTCAATTACTTCTTTTTAGGAAGTACTTTTCTTAGCAATTATCACAGTGAAGTTACTACATTACAGGCTAACTCAGGCATGTTTGCTAGTTATCAATTGCAGTGTAATTTCCTGCCCTCTTGTTTCTGCATTAGTTTCTTCAGATGAGATGCCCATTTTGACAACTTTCACTGCTACATCAACATTTAGTGAATGGTGCTGGGGAGCTTTCCTCACCAAGATCACAACCATGAAAAAATCTAAGGCCCTCTTTCCTGCATGCATTCTCCTGTGGTAGGACTGAGGAATATCTCAGTGAGCAGGTCCTCTGTCTTTCCTAATTACCCTGTTCTTCTTCACATACAGTACCATTAGTTCTTACACTACAGTTGAACATCACCATAGGCTTAATGAGATGCTGTAAAAGCTTTTCATCCTTTCATTAGGATCAAAAGAATTGATAGCCCATTTCATAGCAGTCTGGATGGGTACAGTCCATTTACCCTAAATTAGTACACCAGCTTAGTCTATTTATTAGTAGCTGATAAAAAAAATTAGAAACCAGTGCACCTCAGTTTCCCAAAAACACTATTAAGCATCCCACATTCTGCACACAGGCTGAGAACATCACTATATCCTCCTGCTAGGCTCTTACTTTAGAAGCTGTGATATAACATATGACAGATGTTTGCTATTTTGCATACAAGTTTACAGAGTCCAGTGAAACCTTTTTCCCCTTATCTCCTTTTTCAAGAAAGACAGATACAGAAGATACCTTCACATGGAGCTGTCCTAAGCTTCCTAGCCATCTGGTTCAGTAGGTTTAATAGTACTTGAATTCCAGAGATACCTTTGTCCCTTCTCAAAATGCAGAGACAAGGTGGAAAAGGAGGGTTATCTGATGTTACTTGGGAGGAAAGTCTTCCAAGTATGTATACTATCAAGCTGATATAAAATCTTATTAACCTATAAAATAATCAGAAGCTGGGTACCATATGGTACTGTGTTAGCATTCTCTACATATGCTTTATAAGTACTATTGAAGTACTTTAGTCCTTTCAATACTGAATGGTTAATGCAAAAGTAATTAGACTTGTTTATGTGATCTCAGAGCTCAACTTTGAGATGCAATTGACACTTCTGATCAAAGGAATTGAATTACTTCTGTGCTGAACTCAAAAGATTTTTTCATAACAATGCATCTCAAAAGACTGATTACCATAATATAATCTGGTCTTTATAGGAATGGCATCAAATGCACCTCTGCACATTATAGTGTTCAAGTGATGTTTATTATCTTGCAATGACTATATTTTATGCCATGTAGCTTTAAGAAAAGGGTTCTTTCTATACCATGGTTATTTGGACAAATCAGTTTGCTCAGTTCTTGAGGCATTATTCGGATATTGAAAGCAGCTGTTTGTCTTTGAAAACATTTAAAGAAATTGGGACTTTTTGTTCAAAGCAAGCACATGTTGACTAAACATGTCCCTCAGGCTGTTGGGAAGACTGTATGTTGTGCTGGAGAAAGCAATAGGTGCCTTTGGTGTTAGCAGTAAAAATAACAGAGGTGGATTCTTTCACATGGAGAGGCTTTATGTTGTGCCTAGAGGAAGTGAGTCACAAAGGCAGCATTCACCTCTGAAGAAGTTCAACGTTTTGTAGGGCTTAAGTCTTCAGGCTCTTTATCGCTCATAAGGGCCAGGATCATTCTCAAGCAGCAGAAATTAAACTAATGGCTTTATTGGAATAAGTGAGATGAGAAGCTGAAAAAAACCCTTAATGGGCACGTAGTCACAACAAATTCATCAGGAATAAAGGAGTCAGGCTGCTGCACACCAGTACCTCAAGAAAAACTGTGAAAAATCAGTAGTAGGAAGATCAACCTCATGTAATACAGACTGACGGAATATATTGGCCTCCTCATCAAGCTTTCTGCAGTGCAAAAAATAAGGGACTACCCATGAGGGTGCAATGGGCACAGGAGCCAGCACTAGAGACCTGGAACCCTCCAGGAAACAAAGTGCTAAAGCACTTGGAGCTGACACAGAGGACAATGCAGTAAGAGCTGACACCAGACAGAAAACAAAGATAAAGTCTACAGAAATAAAAATAAATAAAGCTTTATCTTGATGCGGTAGGAAGAAAGTGGACCAGTGAAAGGATAGAAAATTGATGAGGCTGTCAGTGCCAGAGACAATGGCAATGACCTTAGCAGCTTCAAAGAGGACTAGAAGGAAGTCAGGGAGATAAAGGATGAGAAACTGGATGAAGTCACAACATTAAAGATAGCGATAAGATTTTGACCATTTGTTTAGAGAGAATTTCAGAAATATTACATAAGAATTGACAAGCTAAGGACACAATAGTGGAGAACAAAGTCTTGAAGATAACTACAAGGAGATGGGCTTAAAAGGACATTTAGTCACCAAAGTACAGTTACTACATAATCAATATTTCTTAGTGTTATTAGACTGTAAAGTCATGGCAAAAAAAAATGGTGTTTCATCTTAAGTTTAAGATGCTCAGAGAGAAATGTAACTTCCTGAACTCCTTTGAAAATCCAAGACTAAGCACCTGCATCCTTTCATTTTAGTTAAGGTATGCAAATATATATGTATTCATGACCAAGCTCAAAACCTTTCAATGACAGCTTCCTCAAATTAATATATTAAAAGAGTTCATATTGCAACTCTGCCTGTCACATACAAGTGCTATCTCAAGAAGCTACATAAGAAAATGAAATTTGAAAATGTTGTTTCATAATTCTGGAATAAATTCAGAGATAATGAAATAGCTACCGTGCTGTTCCACTTGAAACTTAATTCCAGTGTAATTCAAATGCACAGGACTGATTACCCATGCCGTTTATGAAAAAATGAGGAGATTTCAAAACCAGCACAACTGAAAACAACATCTATATTCCTACCGAAAGCAAAGGAAGAAATATATCTCAATTAATAAAGACTCTTGGGTTTCCAGACATTGCACTCTCATACATAAAAAAAATTACTTTGCTTGATTTTAAATGCGCCTGTTCCAAATAACAGACACAAAGGCTAGGAGGCTCACAACTGTTCAGGCCCATGTGGCTGTCATTCACCGCAGGCAACCAGCGATATGTTGGCAGAATCATTTTCTGATGAAAATCCATAATGTAGCTGAAGCCACTTTGAAATAGTATTCTTATATCAAACTCCTCAAGCAGAAGCCTAAGGGGATCCATGTTTGGAAAACTGTGCACTGTATTTTAAATTTTAAAAATATTGTAACGCACAGAAAGCCACCTCCCAACCAACAGGCTACCACACTGTACTGCCTTTAACCTGAGGCTTATAAGAACCTTTTTACTGTGAAGAGGAGTAAAAGGAGAGAGAAATCTCCTGTGCTGTACAACATTGCTCTGTGTGACCCCAGAGAGTAAAGAACTGCAGGAATGCAGAAAAAAATAAACTGAAGAACTGATGAACTCTGGAGATCACCTTGTCCAGTCTGCTGCTAGAAGAACTGCCTTACTTTTCTCTGAAATAACTTGTGCCTGTGGACTCTGGTCCTGCCATTGTACATACTTACAGAGAGATATGCCCCATCTCCCTACAATTACATTTTAGGTACTGGAAGACTAGATCACCCAAGCCTTCACTTCTCTAAACCAAAAAATTCCCAATTCTTTAAACTTTGCCAAGTTCCCAACCTCTCTACTTGGTGGCTCTTCTCTAGTTTTTCCACTGTCTTCAATGGAAGGGGCCTAAAATCAGACAGTTTTACAGGTACATCACAACACATGCCAGGTAAAGAAAAATGATCATTTCTCACATTTGGCTGCTTCCAGAGTCATGGAGAGTCAGTGGGACAGGGTTATGCTACCACAGACAGCAGCAAAATATTTTAGGCTGCTGCACATCTCTTGCTAGGTGAATCTGAGCCATGCTAGTTATTGACTGTTCAAGCAAAGGGACTGTTATTCTCAACTGCATATAAAGCCTGAGAACTGAAGTTTTAACAAGCTATTCAAGGATCTTAACTTGGCTCAGGATTTTAAGAACAGATACTATAAACAGTCCTAGAGCAAACACCATCAGTAAATGTTAGCTGTCTCCCTGCTCATAGTAGCTTTGCAAATCTGCCTCAGTTGTGATGTTGAGGATGGAAAACCAAAAGCATTACAGAGGGCAAGGCTAAGACCTGATCAGCAAAAACTTGAGTAGCAGCTTATGCTACTGCAATGACATCAAATAGTATTTGCCTGGTGATAGTATTCAAGCAAACACTCCTGCATCCATAATAGCACAGTTTGATGCTTCACTATGGACAAGGGCTTCTGCTCCCATCTCAACAAACAATCCCAGTAATTTGATTTCTGCTGTTTGCTTGAATTCCTGTGCTGTTGAGCACAGCTCCATTCTGACAGGGACATAGCAGTGCTTGGTTCAGCAGTGAGGACAGGATCTCTGTACTATCTGTGCTGCAAATTGATCAGATTTCTGCAGTTGTATTGGATTTCATCTTCAGTGATATTTAACTGTCCGCATGTGCTGTGATTAATATGCTGATACCACTGAAGTGACTGACTGAGGACTTAAACCTGCTAATCCTGTAGGACAAAGCTTTTCAAATAGAAAATTGATGTTTTTCTGTGAAATTTGCTTTGCCAGTAAAAAAAAATAAAATAAAAAAAGTCAGCCTCAGGCCTGTGTCTTAGCCAGATGTTAATTTGCACCCAACCCAATTAGTCTGAAAGAAGTTTAAACAATCCATGGAAAAAATCAAATATTAAAACATGGCTATATTCTTGATGTTGGGTTGAGAAAAATAGCGAAATAATTTCTTTGTGGTAGAACATGCTATCTGTCTCCCACACACAAAGACAACCCAGACAGGTAGTCTACTGCAATCTGCACAACATAGCTCAGTACTCCTCACTGCTCCACTCTGCTTTTGTAATGTTTTCAACAATATTTGGACAAACCAGGAGGCACTGTCCCACTAGGGAGGTGACAAAAGGTGCAGGGGATGGGGACTGGAGAAGCCCTGCCACCTAAGTTGCCCATTACTGTGTCTGCCTGGACCCACAGCAGTCAAGCTGTCTGCAAAGCCTTGCTCACTTTCCTCTCCTTCCCCAGTACCAAGAAAGACTAAACCAAAATTGCTTTTGAGCTGCTCTCAGGCCATACTGCTCAGAAGCTGAGATGAGCTCAAGAACACAGCTCTTGTTAGCTGGAAAAAAAAAAAAAAAGAGGAAAAGAAAAAAAGAAAAGAGACAATACCACAGATTTCCTCACACATTCACCACGGTTTACATCACACCATCACCAGGTAAAGTGAAACTATACTTATTTACAGGCTTCCCTGTTTAAAAACAAAAGCACACCACAAACTGAAGCCACTTAGGGTTTCTGCACAAAGAAGCAACATCACTTCTTTAAGTGCCTGCTGCCTCTGCTAATCAATGGTAATTACTTTGCATCAGGACTTCCAGTCCAAGCAAGGGAAATGCAGGGAATTAGCTCCAGGCAGCATTTATCAAGACAGGCAGGGAATTACATCTGTGCAGCAGCTGGGGCACACAGGCATCCACTGTACCCTCACCTCTATGGCATCGCACTGAACTCCAGGGTGAAAGTGGAGGATAATGCCCAACACCAGCTACCCCTCACTTGAACGCATATTTCTATGAAACAGCCACCTTCCCAAATCACACAGAATTCATTCTGACTATTACGACAAAACTCAGGGAACAAAAAAACATAAATGGGGGGGGGGGGGAACCATATAAAACCGAGAAACATGAGCCTAATTATGATAGTAGACTTACAAGAATGTCATCTGAAGTACAGCTGGTTGCTATACCAGAGAAGTCGACAGAGACAATAAAAACATTGTACAGTAACAGCAAAGGCATACACATCTGGGAGAAGGCTATGCATACTTGCATGACAAATAATCTCATTAAAGAAGCAAATTATGCATTGCCAATAGAATACCATCCATCTTAGAAGTCTTCAGTGCTGTGGGTTTTTAGATCAACCTACTACATATATTGAGAGTATTTGAGCTTGAGTAATTGGCCCAAAAATAATCCTTTTGTTTCTAGATTGATAGAATCACTTGTACTGCATCCAAGAAGTGCCAGAAGATTAAGTTGGTAATGAGATTGTACCTTTCCCTATTCTTGTTAGTTTGTCAGGACAAATAATTGGTATGCCATTTTCTGTTCTTCCATGAGAATGGATTAGCATTTTGGCATTTTTACCTCTGAAAAAAAAGTTTTGTTTGTTTGTGTGATCTTTCTTTGTGTGTGTGCCCTTAAATAATTCTGCCACAAAAACACACAGGATTTGCAGACTGTAGTACTGTATCATTCTCTCCAAATTCACACCCTCCCCATTTTTACAGTATTCCATGCACCCTACCAAAGAACAAGTAGGATTACTTGCAATTCTTGCTACACACATACTTAAACCAATCCCTCAGAAATGGTCACATTTATGCATAGGCAATCCATTGATCAGCACTTTGTGTGCCCCTTATACCACTTAAAGATCCATGTGTATATAGATTCATGTCCCAAGGGTACTGCACGTTTAACGCATTGAACCTCCCAGCTATTTCAGTCAAAAACTCATTCTGATAAATGTCTTTCACCCCACAGAACACAAGGTTTCATACACCAGCTTCTTGCATCATGACATGAAAGACAAGCATCGTATAACACACACACTGTACTGCCACAGGGACATGCAGGCATTTCTTACCACTGCATTGTTTTCATGCCATGCTAACAAGACAGTGCCATCAGTCTGCAGCTGATTTAATGATATGGAGAGCCTGGCTTCAAGGTAGAAAAACAGTTCTGATAAAAAACATGATTCCACAACCTCCTTTGAAATAGTTCATATGATATGAATATGAATGAACTATGAATAACTGTTCACATTCAGCATGCCAGCAGAGAATAAGAGGGTTTTTATACAGTAAGTCATTTTCAGTCTCACAAGCCTCAAACACAAAGAGCCATCCTAAGTTCACTCCAGCTAAAATATACCAGGGGATCACAATCAACTGATAAATTAACACTTCACATGGATTTACAGATACCTGTATAAAATGTTATTATACAAAGTTATGTACTGTCAATCTTGTCAGCATTCACACAGGCTATGTTTGCCCTTATGCACAGTAACTTCTAGTTAACCTGCTTATAACATTTTTATATTAAAACTAAATGAATTTAAGGTGAGGATTCTTTGCAGACTTAAAAATATTTTTGTCTGTTAGATCATCCTGCTAAAGGTTAGGTAACAGGTTGCTTTTCTGTAACTAATACTAAGAGTCCTTTATCCCAACCTGGTACTTTCTTTTCCTCTACAGTGATGCTTATTCCCCTCTTAATCATACCTTCATTGCTCTTATCCTTTAGGGGCATCCTTAACCTTTGCTGCCAATAGAAACTACCACTCTGATTCAGTGTTTCTGTGTAGCTTGAACACCTGGAAGTGGCTACTCAAGTTCCAGGATTGATGAATTGTCCTAAAAAATTAGTACTTAATAATGAAAAAACAATGGAATTGAACAGGAGGTGGGCACATTTGTTCTCTGGGGCTTATAATTTTATCTGAGTAGTATAGCTGAATGTTATCCGCAGAAATGTCTGTAGAAGAGATTTCCATCTGTTTTTTCCACTGGAAAGTCCTTCCTGCCTTTACCTCACTCTCCTGATTGCACAGTTGCTTGAATTCATCCATCCATCCTGTATTTCCTTAGAGAAAGTGATAAGTAGACCCATCGGTAAGTATCTGTACCGTGTTTTTCCATTTCAGCTGAGAGCTAGCTGAAGGTCAAAGCATAAATTACATTTACTACAATACATTTTGATGGGCTAAATCAATACCCATGATCAAGTACATCATGCAGGCTCCCAGCAAGGACAGATCTCCACTCCTGTCATGAATTCTTTCCATTCTTTAAATCATAGCTATCTCCATTTTTCCACTGTCAGAATAACCCTGTTTTCTGACAATATGGCAAAACACATTCTGCAAGAAATGACATTCTCCTCACTCAGTTTAATAAATTCCTTCAGGATTTTTCCACAAAGGTAACAGGAAAATGAAATGTAGAAATATAGAGAAAAGTTATGAAATCCAAACATCAAGTGTCTCTAGCAGAGCTATGAACAGACCTAAATCCTCACATTTCATCTTTGTTAAATTATGCTACTAATTGTATGAAAGACCTCTTGGGATGGAATCTCAATACTGTGTACACTGCTCCAAGAATAAACAGGTCTAGAACTACATGCAACAACCACAAAATTTCATACTTCTAGGATGCACAATTTAAGAAATCAGAACTAAATGCACTTGTTTTTCCAACTGTAAGATGCACCATTTAAAATAGACCTAAATACACTTAATTTTTCAACACAATACAGAGAAGAGAATTGAAGTTTGTTTGTTTGTTTGTTTCTCCAGTTAGGGGATCTGTACTTCAACCTTTCCTCCATCCATCTAGGGTGGAGTTTTACATGTTTGTTTTTCAGGTGACCCTGGTGGGAATCACTCAGCATCAGAGGTTTTAAGTCAAACATTCAGGGTGCAGTTTCCATTTAGGATTGGCTGTTAGATAAGTGCTCCAGGGATTGACAGTAGACTGGTTAAAATGACTTAAAATCTGTTTGTTCCAAACAAAACACCATTTATTCACACACCCAAAAAAAACATAGAATAGCTCAGTTGAACTCTTCAGTTCAAGTTTTCAGTTGCAAGGGACCTACAAAGATCAAGTCCAACTGCCTGATGACTTCAGGGCTAAACTGAAGATAAAGCATGTTATTGAGGGCAATGTCCAAATGCCTCCTGAACACTGACAGGTCTGCAACATCAACTCCCTCTCTAGGAAACCTGTTCCAGCATTTGACCCTTCTCTCAGTAAAGAGATTTTTCTTAATGTCCAGTCTGAACATCCCCTGGCACAGCTTTGCCCTGTTCTTGCATGTCCTGTCCTCGGTTTACAGGGAACAGGGAACCTTGCAACTTCTATTCAGTCCATCTATGACTGGACTAGGAAAAGAATTTCTTCTTCCTAATATTTGTAGTTCTCCAAAGAGACTCTCCATTCAATTAGGCAGATAACCCCAGGTATACAGAATATTTCTGGATATTCCTGAGACACATTGAAGTGTCTTCCTGAAAGCATATATCATTTCAAGTCTGCTTCCAGCATTTACAGGTAATTAAACTTAAGTCGGACATGTGATTAAAAATTACATTTAAAAGTCTGGCACTTCATTTATCAACAGTGACCAATTCCATAACTGCCTACAGAGACAGGCTTGTTCTCCAAAGACTTTCTTGTGATCCTGACCAGTCTGGGGGACATGAGTATACATACTATTATATAACTTTCTTTGCAAGGTACCAATTGTCCAGAGAGCTCAGGGAATGGATTTTGGGTCAAGACCACATCAGCTATAGGCTCAACACACTAAACATATTGGGAAGCAATGGCAGGAAAGCAGGAGGGACAGGCATCCTATAATATACTTTGGGTATTGGCCTAGGATACGTAGAGGCCACAGGCATCACTTAAACTCAGGCCAATAACAGCTTTTTTTCCAGTCAATAAAGCTCATTAGCTACCTGCCTAAGAGTCACTCTTGAGAGAGTCACATATATCTTACAGCTCTGGGACATGCAAAGGCTACAATGAATTTGAAAATTTAAGAATAAAACAAACAAACAAAAAAAAGTAATGCAGAGAGTTTCCCCATATCTTAATATTTCAGTTTATTACATATGCAGTGAAAGTCAGAAAATTAACACTGAGTCAATGGAAACTAAAGAGTTTAGTGGAGGTTGCTTTGTGACTAGTCTGGAGTCCCATGTCCCCAGAAAAAAAGCCATGTTCAGCACATGAAATCCAGATATCTCCAAAGATGTAAAAAGTCATTCTTTCAAGGACTGTACAATTGTATTGATTATGGCAGAAAGTGACACTGAAAATGACTCTGTATTGATGATCACAGTGACATGTTCTTCTCACACTACCTTGTACCTATCTGCACTGAGCTGGAGGAATCTGGCAAGACAGAAAAGCCACAAGATTAAAGAGAATAAGGGAAGCAAAAGAGAAGAAGCACTTTAACCTTTATTCTTTGCTTTAAAATAACAATAATAGAAAGAAGTATTGAACCATTCCCCTAGAGATCTGTTCAGCACATCCAAGTAGGCAGATGAAGTACATTAGAAAAAATCTGTGGTTCCCATAAAAGAACAGATTTTCAGACAATCTTTTATTGTTTCCACTAATTTGAGACTAGAAGGAGCTTCCAGAATAAAGAACCAAATTTACTTGGATCACTTTCTTCTGACAACGTACCTACCATATAACTTACAGATGACCTCCTAAAGAGGAGCAGTTTCCCACCCCACATAACCAATGTTCCTCGCAGGAGCAAAGCCTCATCCAGCAACAAACAGTATAGATTTAAATTGCATTGGAGATTGTGTAAAAATTGGTTTTATTTGCCTTTTAGAAACACAGTAAAACACCCCTGCCCCCTGGGACAGATTTTCTGTGCTGCACACCAAAGGGAAAGGGAGGAGAACAAGAAACCCCAACAGCCTCTCTTGTCAGTGAATTTGTCTAAAATTGTTAATAAAGAAGAGTTGCACAGTTCTATTTGCCTGCAGGTTGCATTAAATAGATATACCTTGTCCTGGATAAATACTCAGTCTCCTATAATAGATCAGCATGGCAACAAATATAATATGATTCATTTTTTAGGATGTTTAGTATTTTTCAGTAGAGCAAGTTGAGGATTTCATACTCAATTGACTGGCATTAGTAAAACAGATCCTGCCTTTTTATCAATAACACATAAATAATGAAAAATGCAGCATTGCTTTTTAATTGTTTGACATTACATTTGGCCCATGCAGAAAAGCAAAAGAGATTAGAGAGCTGAACGGGGTAGCTCTGCTGGACCCCACCAAATGCAAACACAACCTTCAGAGTCCCTGCATCGAATGTGAGCAGCAGGGACAATCCCCACCACCTAGAAGGGCTCTCCCAACCCCTTTTCTGATAAAAGAAAAGCTCTTCTCTATTTAATGACTACAACACTTCAAGTTCCTCAGAGGTATATTAGTTTTGATGTATTAAATCATGAAGTTGATGGCATTTCAGATCTTGGTAAGAGTCACCCATTGATAAGTACTGTACGGTGCTCTGTTTGTGGCAGCTTTTTATTTAAAAAAGAAAAACAATGTCAAACTTGTGTAGCTTGTGGAGCATACATTACTGTCGCCCTAGGGCTGCAGTAACCTTGCACACTTTTCTCACTGAACACATTTCAAAGGTGGGGATTTTTTTACAGTAAGAAATAATCCATATTTTATACCCCACAGTGAGGAAAGCCCTGAGGCTCACCTCTCAGGTGTTTAACCATATCAAAGAAAGGTCCACTGGCACATGAAGGCCAAAGGACTTAATAATTCACAACTTGCATTATGAAACAAAAGCAGCATCTAAAAACACTCCCCAAGTAAAACACCACATCTGAGAGAAATGAAAAAGAAGAGCTGTAAAAATAAAGAATCAGCTATGAGATCATGGGAGTAACCCAAAGAGGAGAACAACATGAGATGATCTCAATGCTGAAATTTGGGTCAATGCAATTTAGTTCTGAAAATCTGGTGGCTCTTCAGCTGGGCAAATGCACCGTGGGAGGGGAGGACTCAGGTTGGCAGGGAGTTCAAAAGCAGTTAGGAGAATGTCAGCATAGGAATGGAAACTATGTAAGAAAAGTCTGATCCAAACCCATCTAACAAGAATCTATTTGCTTTCACTTTCCTGGAGAATTACATGCATCTTTCAAAGATGAATTGGAGTTAAATATTTAAATTCCCTAAGGTGATCAAGTATGCCAAGAAATGTGACTAGTCAAGTTTCCTTGTAATAAAATGCCATCCATAGTCTCACTTGAATTATGATAACTGGGAGGACTTGAGTTACTCTGTGAAATGTCACTTCACGGTTTGCCACTCCTTTCAATGAGGACATGCGAATTCTCATATTTTTGTGGCTGTTAAATAAAGTTAAATTTGTGCTAAAACAGACATTTTCTGGTTGTTCCACAGTTGAAGTGTATATTGTCCCCCACTGTATAAATGTCGCAGTTATCCTCAAACTGAGTGACTGTTCTCAACCACAATGGTTATACCTGATCTTCCAGCCATGAATCATCCCATAACCAGGCCCTTTGTCCCTCCAGCATGGCAGTAGCAAGCTTTAGCTCCTGCCCAGCACAAACATGGTACCCTACCTATCTGTTGCACGTGCACTTCTTTAGTGTTACTCTGAGCCATGCACAGGGCAGTATTTTATTGAAGTAATTTAGAATCTCAAGTGTTCCTGCTGCATATGCAACAATTCATTTAAAGTCCCAGAGAATTTAGACATCCAGGTGAAATAAGTGCACGAGCAAACACATTGTCTGAGATGGTTATAAAGAAACACACACCAACAGCAGGCAGTGCTAGAGAGACAAATGCCTTGTTGCTGTCTGTAAGCAGCATGTGCATTCCAGGTCACTGCTAACAAGGTGTAGCATAGACCCCCTAATGGACCATGAAACCAGTATACTTTGCTTTAATCAATATTGGCATTGGATTAAGGAATTGCCAGGTACAGACATGATGCTGATCAGCGTAGCATCTGCTTTGGGGAATGCAGTCTTGCCTCGGTACCCAGAGCCCACATATAAAATCTTTCAAAAAGAAAATGGGCTGACAAGGTATAATACTCAAAATGCCATTGAAAACTGAAAAAGCTTTTAAGATGTTAGGTATGAACAGATTATGTTGCAGTTCTAGCAGACAAATGCACATTGTGTGGCTCCCTTTGTCCTTCTCCAGTTAAAGCCAGAAATGGAGCGTATTATGCCCCAAGACAGAGTTTAAGATGCATCTAGACTGAATGGGAATTGTAGGGACAATAAGCATTGGCATCCAGTGACACCCCATCAAGCTGTAATTCTTCAAGTTAAAAATGTAAAGATTTTGATAGACGGGGGGCACGAGTCTACTCAAACTGTCTTGAGCATCCTGTGAGTATTTCTTGTACAGCTCCCATCAGCATTTGTTTCAGCAGCTCTGCTCACTGTGATAAGGGTCTCAGACCCACAGGATGACCCTAGGCATCAGCTGTAGATGCTGAGGGCCCACCTGTCCCAGTGCCACCCAGCTCTTCACTCTGCCAGCCAGCATGCACAGAGTAAGAGAAAGGCACCTGGGCAAGTGAACAGCATCCACCACACTGCATTTCTAGAATGACTGTTTTCCAAGTAGAATGAACTAAATTATTAGTTACAAAATGCAGTAGCCTCTTCTAATGACATATGATCAGGGAACTGAAATTCAAACCTACAGCCAAAAACCCACAGGGCTCAGGCATCTGACACTTGCTGTCACCTTTCTTCACCTTCCTGTATCTTAGTTCTCTTATCTATAAAGCACGGGTTAAAGAAGCAGTGCCTTGAGGACCCTATATACGAACTGCTGTATCAGAGCTAGGTATTACAGTGAGAGTTATTAAATAAAATGTAACCAGGCCTAACCCATTTCTTAAGGAAGATTTCAGTTCACCTAGGAATTTAAAAGTAGTAATTCCAGATAAATCTCCTCTTTTCTATTTCTGTAACATGATGTTTTTCATCCTGTGTTTCCACTGTGAAAGCTTACAAGTAAATTCCTCCCACCCCCTCCTTTTTCCTAAAGTGTGTCAGGTGTCGTTCAGCATTCAGAAATCACTCTGATCTCCTGGGTTTTGTGCACCAGAATTTGGAGTGATAAATGCTTCTGCCTCACCCCCAGCAATCTCAGCTGTTTGTCTTTGGGGTTTGCAGGGATGAGTGACTGAAAGAAATAATAAAATACAAAGCTGGAAAGAAAAATGTATGCTTGTATTAAAAAATCTAATATAAAAGTGGCATTGATAGCAGCAATACTTCTCAATAAAAGAGCTTCTGATAGGAATTATATACTAGATGATACAGCTTCAAACAAGGGCATAAATTATGTTTCATTACTTCCTTTGATTCTTTTGGGAACATTTAACTTTAGAGTAAAACAACAGTATAGGTTTTTGCTATTGAGAAGTGATTAATTGCAATCTATAGCATATTCAGTCAAATAAATTAACTTTGCTGTAAACTACCTTAGTATAAATACACCGCTCTACATCTCACACACACCCAGTATAGGATTACTGGAAGAACTTACTTCACATATTAGAAAAGCTGTGAAGCAGCAGATGCTAGAATTAAATTTTACATGGTATATGTACCAGCTGGTTTTGGTAACATTACAGGGAATTTCTCTTTCAGCAGGGCTTTTTTAGCCTCATTCTATCAGTGTTCATCTTTCACGTGACTTGACTCAAAGCAGATGGAGATTCAAAGCAGGTAAGATGCATTTGAGTTGGTTCTCACCTGTTTTTTCAGCTCTAGACCTGACTGACTGATCGTTCAAGCAAAGCATACCTCACGTCTTTCCCTACCCACCTCCCACCCCATGCTGTTTACTTCAACTGTTGTACGAACATCTGTTCTTAGGCTGTAAATTCAGAAGCGATGCACGGTTTTAACACTCATTTCTTGTAGAGACAGAAGGACTGTAAATATCAGGACCATCACCATCTATCCAGTTTAGCTTCACATTTCAAATATCCCGGACAGTATGATTGCACTGTTAATTTCTGTGTTTTAAACACATCGGATTTTCGTACTGAATTTTCCCCCACCACATTAGTCTAAGCTAAAATAACCTTTTTTCCCCTTTTACTCTTCATTTTAAAAAATATGCCTCATATCCATGAAAAATATTCCTGTCTGTGTTACAGACCTAAAAACCAACCTTGCCACATCTACCACCTTACATCCCATTTAGACTTATTTATTTGTACTAAAATACGGTCTAGTGAAATATTTCACAGTTGCAGCGATCCCGCTTTGTGGAGATGACTGCTCAGGCTTTAAGAATGAGCTATGACAACTGCTTAAGGGATGAGCCTCCTGACCTCGTAACGTGCATCCTTCTGAAAGAGTTTAGTACCTGAAAATGAATATCTCCTGGAATATTACTTCCACTTATGCTCTGTGCAAGATCTACTACCACTAAAACTGCAGGATTGTTGTACAGTTATGCAGATACATATAGCGATATACGTTAAATAAGTTATACTCTTATGGTCAGAATAAATTATCTCAGTCCTTGCTGAAAGCAATGTCCAGGATTTTTCTCACATTTCACTGAAGCATGGAAAAGATGTATAAAAAGATCTTATTTTCCAGAAACCTTGCGCTTAGAAAGCTAAAGGTATAAGTGTATACTGTGTGTGGTGATAGATGTACACAAAGCTTCCTTTCCTGTTGGAATAAGCGTCTTATGGAGAAAGGTGTGGAATGGGAAAGTCATTTAATTAAACTGTTTTTATCTTAGTTTTTATGTGTAATGACTGCCTAATAACAGCATGCACTGCTGCAGCCATATTTATATAGACATGCACAGCTTCTGCTGAATGTATTGGGAGTGAAAGTTTGCATTTCCCCAAAGCTCTGCTGAACAAATTAAATTTTTAATTAATATTCTTTTTCATTATTTCCTTCCTCTCTTCCCCCCTGCCCAGAATTATAGGTCTGAAAGCAAAACACTGACTTTATGGTGTGTTACAAGCTGAATGCCAAACATAAGTAACTGGTTAGCACAGCAGCCGGACTCCACACCACCACATCACTGGCCAGTTATAAAACCCATGATTAAACAAATGCCTGACCTCACTCAAGAGGTTTCATAACCATACAGAGAAATAGCTTGATGACCTTATTAATGTTAACATTTAAAAACTAACTGCATAAGATTAAAAAAAGTAACTGATTGCAGCTGAAAATTTCCAGTACACCCAGTTAAGCAGGCATTTCATGTTGCCAGGAATACAACAAGGTCTCTCCTTTCATTTAGGGAATACCCTATTGGGTGCAGCAAGTCAGCAGCCATGGTACAGGAGCAGCAACAAAAGGGACAAGGAGCTGTAAATATTTAATTAGAAATGTAATCTTTTCTTAGTGGTCTAAGGACATGTTTCCTTTTTTTTTTTTTTTTTTTTTTGATAAATAGACCTCAGCTGGACAGTTCATGTGCATGAAATGGAAAAGTTTGGTATCTTGTCTGATGTTATGCTATTAAAAAAGCTGTGTCAAACTCACAGTTAACATGTTTGAACACATGGAAGACTCACAGCTTTTATACTTTTTTTCTTTTAAAACTCCCACAATTAAAATAACATTAATAGAATCCCAACTGCTGGAGTAGAAGGAAGAGTTAGGTCTCAGATTCTTCCTGCAGGAGTAGTTCGTTCCTCTTCAAGAGCATTACAATTTGAAACTATTTATTCAGCACTCAGGGGATTGCTTTTTTTTTTTTTTGTCACTTTACACTTCTATGAAAGATACATTTCCCTATTTTCTAGGGAGTTTTGATTAACTAGCTATCTTAAAAGAAGTCATGCTTCAGAGAAGCATCAGATTTATACAAATAGGTTTGATTTTAGTTCTTTAAATAGGAAGCCAGATTTTGTTGCATTTCAGTTAATCTGAGGCTTTGTTTGTTTCTTTATTAAATAGAGCTAGAGTTTTCTTCAAAGGGCAATAAAACTATCGAAGCCTGCTAGAAGTCCCACTGATACTGCAGCAATAGTTTTCAAAGATTTTGTTGATACAGCTGCCTACAATGGAGACAATATGCAGTGCCTTTTCAGAGCTCTTAATTGCATCTGAAACTGAGTATATCATGCTGTTTACATAGAGAGTATGCACAGTAGCAGTCAAAATCCAGAAGTCTTCTGTAGTCAGTTGCTTTTCCCATAATATTTAAGCTTAGAATTGTCTTTAAATTGCCAAAAAATGTATCCAGTAGAGTGAAGATAATAAAATATCCATGAAATAAGGCCTGAATCAAAGATTTATGTTTGCCTTTGAATTACATTAGAGAAGGGGCAGACATTTGATGAAACTAGGATTTGTCATGTTCCATGGAATAACACACCAACTCCTTTATCGTCTTTAAACTGAAGAGCCTCAAATATCACCAATCTCCTCAGCTTAAAGGAGCAATGTTAACTAGTATACAGATCAATACTCCTTTCATTACCCTACTCACTAGCCTTGAATGCTATTAGTCAAGAAATACACATGTGCCCTACCACAGCATCCCAATTAGAGGATGACAAGTGCCATTGTCTCAAAAGTTTCACAGTCCTTGCTCTTGGAGGGGTTTGAATCCAAAAGCAAAGGAGCAGTATCAATGAGAGTGCAATATTTAACCAAATACAAATGGAAGATTATTATGAATAACACTAAAACAGCTGGAGATTATTCTTTTACAGGACCTTGTTATTTAAGTCTGGTAAATAAAGGCTAACTTGTTGAAGTTCCCATTTCTCTCATTGCATCTGTGGGTCCCAGCAGAACACCTTATGGCAGTTACCTTACCACTTGTTTAGTAGTAAGGAGATTAAGCAAGACATTGCACTTCCTGTGATAATCACAGAATCATGGAATCATCTAGGTTGGAAGAGACCTTCAAGATCACCTAGTCCAACCTCTGACCTAATGCTAACAAGTCCTTCACTAAACCATATCACTAAGCTCTACATCTAAACATCTTTTAAAGACCTCCAGGGATGGTGACTCAGCCACATTTGTGGTTGTGTTTGTTCTTTGTTTTCTTTTTTCTTCCCTTCTTTTTCTGACTTTGGGAAGAAATAAAGGAAAACACTACTTGATGCAAAGCATTAAGGACAAGTTAACACTGTCTCCAGCAGAGGCAGTGGCTGCAGGACCCCCCCATGGGAGATGTTGCTAGCGCCACTCCCACGCACAGCAGCAAAGCCCAGGTATACAAAGGAACAGGGATCAGTTAGCAGCACTCCCAAAAGAGACAGCAAGAGCATCTGCTTGATTTTAAAGGCCCAGATCAGTGGCGTGTTTGTTTTTTCCCCTCCAAATAATGTCAAACAAGCAGCAACTCCCCCTTCCAATAAGGCAGAGCAGGTCTGCATTTTCCATTGAGGACAGGGAGAGGAATCATAGCTGCTGTTAGTGGCAACTCTCCAAGCACTGATTTTGCTTATAAGTTTAACTCTAAATATGTACATAAACTGCCACCAGTGCCTCTTTGCTACACTTAGGGGGATTGAATTTGATAACAGCCATATGGGATATTGAGCCAAGACTGAATTTTGCTGTTGCTTGATAGTTATTATGTACCTTTACCATCTACATTAAAAAAAATAAAATAAAAATAAAATAAAAACACAGCACTCCCATATTTTAAGAGCAAACATCCCCCAGTGCTTCTGTCACATACCCAAAGGAAAGCTGTCAGCCTGACACCTGTCATCCGCACCCGTTCCCTACTGCCTGCCCATTCAGCATGTGCCACAGACATTTCCTCGGAGTTAATTGTCTGCTCAGCTTTTGTCCCTTTCACCCAGGTTTTCTCGAAGTGAACTGCCTGTCATTGCTCAGTTACTTCGTCTCCACAAATTAACTCATGGCTTGGCACTGCTCGGTGTCTCCGGGCGGATGCTCGTGAGCTCCAGCCAAGGCAGGAGTACATTCGTACACACCGTCTGCCATCTAGCGATGGGAAAGCGAGAGCACAGCCTTACGTCTGAAGTGTTTCCAGATCTGTTTTAGCTTTCCTCTTCACAAATATTCTAAAGGAAATACGCAGGGGTCCAAGAAAATATTTAGTTGCCTTCTCGGATATTGGCCCCATAAATAAAAATAGCACAGCAAGAACAGGCAGCATCTCTTCCAGGCATCAAAGTCCATAGCTTATTAAAAATAGATGTCAAAGATTTAAAAACAAGAGAAAAAAAAAGAAACTCATGACAATTATTTTCCTGCATATCAACCTGATGAATGTTAATGATAAAATATGAGAAGGCACTGGAGGCCACCCTCAGGTTGCACACTTTGCATGCAGTATGACACAGTCAGCACAGCATTGGTGGTGACAGCACTCTTGAACAGCATTGGAAGGTGAAGTAGGAAAACAAGACTCCTAGAGGACATGAAAATTATGCAGAAATACACACACATGTATTTTCATATGGTTGAAAATTCCTTCATGTTGTGTATAATAGCCAGAATTTCCTTTTATTTTCTTCCAGAAAATTGCTCTTCTCTGAACCTGAGCCACCTTTAAGTAATGTGACTGCAACCCATCCCGTCTCTGACTTTTACCCTGCAAAGCATCTGGTTTTCTGAGATACTTGAGGGAATGAAAACACCTTCTCTCCTCTATAGAAGAAAAGCCAGCTGATTAGTGAGGCCATGTAGGAATCCAAAGAAAGACAAAACCTGGAGTGGAATTACCCCCAAAGCAAGCTTGGGAGAAGAGAGATGGTACTCAGACTCATTACGCAAATGATTACAACACAGCACCCATCTCCTCTTGCCCTACTGAATGCAGCAGCTAATCACTCTTTGATCCCAGGAGGTTCAGCCTGAACCCCTAAAGCCAAGGCACAGGAACTAATTTTTGCTATCTTAATAGCTTTGTCTGAATCCTCCTTGCACTTCTGCATTTAAGCCAGGCTTTCAACATTGTTATTTTTTCTTTTTAGTATGAAAAAATATATTGAATCTGACAAATTAATTGTTAAAGGACACTTCATTAACCAGAGTACCTAGCACACAGCTCTTCATTATCTGAAGACACTTGTGCCAAAATGATTTTGAACATATGAAATCTGCTTATTTTTAACACCTTAAAGAACATCTAAGCTTTTTCTCAGGGTCTTAGTATCAGGAGATAGTACAAACACTTAATAATACAAATAAGATTAAAAAAAATATAATTATAAAAGGTGTTACTTTAATCAGCATGAATGCTCTAGCCAGGCACAGCTTCTCTATTGCCTTCTGCCATAGCAAAACCCAACTTTCCCCCTGAACCTAAATTTAAACTCATTCGTACAGCTGATCCCAATGACTGACGAAACCCATCTGACCCTTAACGCCATACCAAGACTGGTTTAGCCCATCACTTCCCAGATGTATTTCATCTCTCCCTCTCTCTCTCTCTTTTTGTTATTTTTTTTTTCTTTCCCACTGCTGTAATTCTTTCCTATATTTTTGGAAAACTCTCCAGCATCAAGTTATTATGCACCAAAGTCTTCTGGAGCAGCCTATGGCATGACCGCAGCACAGGCAGGCTGTAGAAGCAAGGGATGGTGACAGCACCTTGTTGTGTGGCTGCAGGGTTGATGCAACTTGTTTTTGCACAGTAACTCTTCATGTGATGATTCTCCTGTACTGGGACCCCTGATTTCTCCCACTCTGACATACAGACTGCCTTTGGAAGGCACATAGGGTGACGCAGTGGTGGGCAGAGCTACTCCCATGCTACATCAAAGACCTAAGCAGCTTTAGGTCAGAGTTGAAAAGTGGCAGTGGAGGAAAGGCAGATATGGGACTGAAGGTGGTGATAGACAGCATTTCAGAAGATAAACAAGTGTGTCACTCCCATTGGGACTTCACCAAAATAATCTCTCTGCTTTTTGGTGGAGAACAGCTGAAGGGAGATCACTGTGCAAATATCAGCATTACAATAACCACTAAAACATCTCTTTGTAAAGCAATTTCAAAGCCAAACAGAACAAGGTCAGTGACTCAGGTTTCCAGGCCTCAGGGATAGAAACTCCTGATTATTTGCTCTGGATATAGCCTTGACCAATAATGCCTCGGCAAAAGAAAAGACCACTGCCCTGTAAATGTTGCTCTTTCATCAGTTCTCGGGTAGATCCATTAGGTTTCTAAAATTATGGGTTAAGTGAAATGAAGGATACCTCCTCCCACATTTTTTTCTGCCAAATCTTGCATCAAGCATCTCTTGCCAGAACTTCCAGAGCTGTGTGTTGACCAAACCAACTCATAAACTCATCTCATGCTACAGGTTTAGTCTTATATGAAATAGAATATATTTTTCTGTACAAGCTGGTTTGCACAAAACATCCTCCTGATGATGAACTGGTTGAAGTATTGTAGTCCTCAAGATAAACATGATTTCAAGATGGTAACTCCTAATTTACATGAAGCCCAAACTAATTTCCCTTGGGGTTTTAAGTAGAACACATTTGGGTATGCCAGATGATGCTGTGTGATAATACCTGTGTTAACACTGAATTTATTCCTAAGAATGATAAAAAGTCATTTATGGTTTCAGGTGGCATTTGTTTAGCTGTTCTGATTAGGAGACTAGATAAAGAAAATTCCAGCAGGAATGAATTTAGTGAAATATTCTTCATCATTTCTCCAGGATATTGCTGTGTAAATTTCAGAATCAAACAATTATGATGATACCTCATATATATTTTTTGTAGTGTTAGTGGCAACTCAAAGATATTTTGTCAGGTGTCCTCCATGAACTGGCCAAGAGTGGCAGTTCTGCCCAGCACTACCCAGTAAGATCTACAAGAAGCTTTCAAAATGAAACCTTCAGCATGTCCCTAGTTGTGGACATCACAGGCCCTTGCGGGATTACCTGCACTCAGCTGAGTTTCGAAATCTCTCAAAGGCTTGTAGTATTTCTCCATTATAATCTTTTTGCATAAAATTAAGTTATAAAATGGTCGTAAGTCATAACGCTTTCAAACATTGAATGATACTCACCTAAAAACTTTGTTTCAAATGGTATATGCACAGAAATGGGCAAACATTTGTTGTACTACCTACAGATCCCCTGATCAATTTTCCAATCCCCAGTGTACCAAACTGTTAGTATGTTCTAAAAGATGGGGAATTGTAAGTGTGTCTGCATCTTGACTGGTGGTTTTCAGCCCCTAGAGAACAATTATTTTGGTATTTGTTTGCTAACAGCAAAGGATTTCTTTAAACATGAACCCTCCAGAATTTATAAGATGTGGCTGGAGCTGTCCTGGTTTCTATTACTTGATATTTTTGCTCAAAAAAAAACACCTTTTCAACCCAGTGTCCAGCCCAAACTCCAGCCAGAGTTGGAAGGTAGCAGATATGGGGATATTGACAGATGGATTAATGCTTTGAAGCTTGTCTCCAGTTTTCTTTAGGCTCCATTTTTCTTTAGGCACAATTATTTAAAACATAAAAGGTTATGTTTCCCCATGGCACAATCAGGTAGGATCATGAGTATCTGTCATTTTTAATATAAATGTAATATTAGATTTTATTGTAGATATTTCAATAACTCTCAAAAGAATGACTAGTTAGGTATATTCTGTAATGTTTCATTTCCAGGCTAAGTATTTGGGGTCTCTTGGCATCACTCAGGGCTGCCTGGTGTGCGCAGAGGCTGATTTAAGAAAGGTGTGCGGAGGAGAAGGCACAGTGCAGGGTGTCACGGGCACCCCTGCTCATATAAGCCATCCTGTTTCTTAAAAAGGCTGAGCCTCAATGCATAACAGTGCACAAAGCAGTTAACAAAAGGTTGTATTGTTCCATAATTTCTATATGCTTTCAATATTTTACAAAAAGATTTTTTTTACTGCAATATTTTTTATCTATTTCATATCAGAAGTTTTACCTAGTTTTCTCCAAGTTTATAAGTTTTTAAGCAAATTGTGAAAGATTAACATACGATCATGTACCTGTTCTCTGGACAGAATTAAAGTCATTTTTGAAAAGTATCTCCCAAGAAGATTTCAACGTTACTTTGAGCAACATCACTTTTCCTTATTTAGTTCCATAATGAAGGTCTTTATTTGACAACCTACAGAAACATATCCAGTACATATTTTGTGCACTGCAAAAGAGAAAGTCAAATTCAAGATACTGTGTTAGCTACCAATATACCAGGTGGTCCCAAAAGCACTTTGTCTTTGAGTGAATCTACCAGGAGCATTAATAGAGGGGAAAATAATAATAATAATGATACAAAAAATAATAATAATAATCTCCTCTTTGGTAGAAGAAAAGCTCAGTCTGCAAAGCTGAAATCTATAAAAGGAAAATGTATCAAGTGTTTTTAAAATCAGTAGCTTCCTTCTCAAAGAAATTTTAAAATAAATAAATAAAGGAAAGGAAAGAAAGAAAGAAACCTGTACAAGAATGCCTTGGGAAAGAGCATATTGTTAATTTACACTTAATGTTCCAAATGTATGATATGTGGTGAACCATTAATTATACACCATTCCACTAACTAATCTCATTGAAAAATTCCACCTTGATAAGATTAAAATAGCTTTACAGAAGTCAGGAATAAACACCAATATGCACTTTAGTCACTTTTCTTTCTCATTTCCTAAGCTGTTTTTTCTTTTCTCCAGACAACAGAGGAGTTGGGGAAGAAGAAAAAAAAAGCAGGCAAGTATAATTTCTCACTTCTAAAAAACTGTGTCTTTCAAGATATCCCCTATGCTTTTATTCTAATTAAACCATAATTAGAACAGTCATTGTCATGACAATAGATTTATTTTTATTGCTACCTAAAATTATGCATGGCATTTTTATTTTCTGTGAATGCCCCTGGGAAAGATCTGAAAACTAGAGAATTCAGTGTAGGAAATGGGTGGCAGAGTTCCTGGTTATGCCTTCCTGTAAATTGCTTGGGAAGAGAAAAGAAGAAAAGCAATGTCCCTTCAGAGTACATGACGGAAAACAAAAATGGTTCAGTGATATCTTCTCATGCCTCTTGATGGGCATTGTTGGGTTTTACTTAGAAGATACTCAAAATTTAATTGACCAAAGCCCTGAACAACTTGGTCCAATTTTTAAGGCAGCCTTGGCTTTAGCATAAGGTTTGCCTAGATGTGCTCCAGAGGTTCCTTCCAACTCAAGTTATTCTATGACGCTATGAATAGTTCACAATGCCATGTCATTAAGACCAGTGTGCTGTTTTTTATTGTTTCTATTGTGTGTTTTATTTATTTATTTATTTACTTTCTTATTATGACTGGATCAGATTGTTTAGCAGAAGAAAGTGAAATCTGTATTCCAACCCATTCCAACCCTTGTTATCCCCGGTTTATGTTTTGACATAGCCCCAGCACTTTCAGGAGAGGGAACAGTGGCAAGTCAAAGATTACCATAGTCATTACAACCTTTACACAAAAGCAGTATATCAAAATGTAAACTGTGCTTGTGCCAAGTAAATGTTAATGAATAGTAGCTGGAAAGGTTAAATATAAATACATATAATTACAGCTTGCTAGTGACAAGAAATTATTAGTTTCTTTCTTTGTCAGAAGGCATTGCTCCAAAATACTAAACTGAAATAAAAGTATATATCTAATCCTGCAATCATAATAGGACTTGGAGAGCTACAATTATATCAATCAGTCAGAAATAAGTTGAATATATATCACTGCTAATGTCCTCCATCAGTTCTATATTCCCCCCTTCCAGAAAAACGCACAGATTAGTAAGAAAGCTGTTCTGAAAACTGGAATTTAAAAATTGCTTTGAGAAACCAGTTCATTTCATTTATATTTTAAAAATATAAGCTCACAGCTATGGAAGGGAAAAAAATACAAATCAAGCAGAAAGAATAAATCTATTTTTTCATTCATAGTCAAGACAGAAAATATGTTTGCTGAAGAAATTATTTAAATGGTCTATATTGCATTTGAGTGGAGGGGAAAAAATCATTTCTTTCCCTGAAGGGAAAAAAATAATATTCTACTAACTGCACTAAAAACACAGCCATTCCAAATCAACATTTGCAATTAAAAAGAGAAAATATTTAATGAAAGCTTGTGAATATTTTGCAATGGCAAAATTGCTTTTAGCCTTTAGAAATTTTCCCTTTTAATATAATTTGCCTAAATGACCAATGAACAGTCTTTGTCCCAGATGTAAGGTGAGCTTTGTTAATCTACAGAATAGTGATGGACTGGCCAAAGTCATGTTTAAAGACACTGTAGGTTGATAGCTAATTGGAGGAATGAAAATTTTATCCACTCTGGTCCATGCACAGACAGCTACTGACACCTACAGTTATACTCAAACAGACCCAAACCACCTAGTCTAGTTTAAAATGAAGATACTATTTACCACCTGCTAAATTTTTTTAAAAACCTTTTTTAGCACGCATAGGTTCACAAGAGATAAAAGATACTTTTGAATTAAATAGATTGAAGGTATTTATAGAGTATGAGGTTGTCCGAATGCTTTAAGGGTTCAGGTTTTGTCATTATTTATTTATTATGTGGGATAAAACATAAAATTAATACTTTTTCATATTTCTACATCTTCTACATTTTCTTCCTCCCAACAGTCCCATCAACTTCACCTGAACACAAATATAGGAAGGGAAAAAGCACAAAAAAAAGGGGGGGGGGGAGGAAAGTTCAGCCAATATAAATCTACTTAAAACTTGAGTAAATCTAAAAAAAGGAAGAAAGAATGAATGCATTTGGCAACTTCTGTTTATCCAAATATGAAGTAGTTGATCAGAAATATGAGACTAGTTGGACTGAATCCTACTCTGCCTGTATGGAAGTCATATATTGTTATTGATTTATTTATCCTTAAGGGGTAGCAAAAATGGAAAACCACACAAATATCCATTCTTTTTTTCTCTACTTCCTCTTTTCTATTTTTGTAATACCATTAGTATTTTTCAACCACATTTATATAACTACATATGTTCTGATTAGCTATCTAATCATTTAAGAGATGAAAACCATTAATTCTGATCACAGAGTCTTAAATAAGTATCACTATTACTTTAACCTTGATTGTATCACCTTAACAAAATTAAGGTTTTTAAAACCACAATATATCCCGGTGTGACAGTACATGCTGTCATGTGGCTGCTGATGCTTACTGTGGTGGCAGTAATTACCCTTTTCTACTGTTTTTTTGGAGCTGGGTGCTCTGCGGTGACTCCCAGGGTCATGTTGGTGGCAGGGATGCTGACCTGGCATTGTGGTACAGGTCAGGTGACACACCAGCGGAGATTAAATCTGAAAGTCCAGAATAACCAGTGCACTGTAAAAAAATAAAACAATCACTTTATAAAGGAAAGGCAAGTAAGAACCATATTCAGTTTATTGCCAGAAACTCAGGTGACCAAGGTGGTCACTGTGGAATTGCAACATAAAGGGTGGACACAGGCACAGAGATAGGATGTGCTTCAGTGGTGGTGAAGCTGATGGAGATTCCCTGTCCCCTTGTCTCTACTCTCCTATAGAAATAAAACAACCAGAATTTTAAAAAGAATATCAATCCAGTAATAAAAGACCATTTCTGTTTTGACCTTTCAGTAGAAGGTAACCTACTTATAGAGAAATAAATCTGCAGTTTCAGTAAAGCTGGGCAGGAAATAGATTTCTCCTGCTGATATCTATTGTCCTAAATGTTTTTTTTCCAAATTAGTATTAAAAATAAAAATTGAATAATTTCTTGAGAAATGATAATGAATAAACAGTTTAGTACTGAGCCTGCTAAAATATTTTCTTCCAGTGTCTTCCAGATACTCTGATTCAATGTTGACCTTTATGGTTTTCATCTAAATTAGTACACAATAATTAAATTACATGACAAAAAACTTGCTTCAAACTAATAAAGCTAAAGTTTTCATTTAACACATTTTGAAAAAAATATATTTTTTTTTTTTTAAGAAAGATGACTTTGAATCATTTTTTAGTACTACTTCCTTTTCTTAACCTGAACATTGGCCAAAGCCCCATGGCAGCACATCTTTTGAGCCTAGCCCTGCCCAACAGCTGACATGTGGAGAGTGCTCCCAGCACCACACAAAAGCCAGACCTGAGCTGTCTTTGATTCTCTCTGTCTGATCTATGACCTTAAACCAAGCAATAGGTAACGACCTCATTCGATCCTAAAATATGCACCATTCTCATGATAATTTTTGAGTCAGATACTTGAAATGTTAAGCGAGTTACAGTATTTATATCATTTCTATCGTGACTTTGCATTGTGCAGAACGCAGTAATTTGAAAGGTCACAATACATTTCTTTAAAATGTTTCTTATTCTAAAGCCTGTTTAAGTTTGCTTCTTTAAAACTGCAATTAAAGCTTTCAGGGGAAGCCTTTCTTACTCTCTTTATATTATTCAAATTATTGCTCAGTTGCCTACACAACCTCCCACATAAGAACCTGAAATACAGACTTGTCTCCTACACCTGCGGGACAGGCAAGTGCTTTGTGCTGGAGCTGTGGCAATATGGTCTCTGCCATATCTTCATCTCTCAGTATGGGCACAGGATGTTACAGAGGCCCAATTTGGCGACTCAGGTGTCAGTATGAATTACTAATTATGTCCTGTGTGGCACAAATTCATCTCCTGCTTCTTCTGAAGGCTTAACCGGGAAGTAAAATTACATTTTGGAGGCATGGTGCAGAACCCATTGTCATTTCTAATTTTGAAGCACCAGGTCACTAGCCCACACAGGATGGCATTGCTTTCTGGCTCTGGAAGATGTTGGTTAATGCATTTAATGAACTGGAAAGATTGTGTCGTGTAAGTACTACCACCAGTGAAAAAAAAAAATAATATATATATATATATATATATATATAAAAAAAAAAACTTTTTTAACTGAAAAATAAGCTGTGTTCTGCTCTGTCTTGTGTTTTCTATAATGGTCCAATAGCTGTTTCAAGAGTTACAGCTGCACAAAATCTTGAAGACAATGCAATTTGCATTGGTTCCTGCATCGAGCAATGTGACAAGTATTCTGTTTTTGTAGCATGACCATATGGATTAATAAGCTTCTCACTCTTGTTCACTTATTCAATCAAATGGGTGGTCTACAAATGCCAGTTTGAGAGCTGGTTTGTGTGACAGAGGCACAGTGGTGCAAAGAAGAGGTGATGGTAGAGAACAAGCTACCTGAGACCAGGTAGCTATGTGATCCAGTACAGCTTCTGTAGGAAGAGACTCACGTATTTGCAACAGGAGTTGGATTATCAAAAAAAAAAAAAAAAAAAAAAAGCCTATAATATAAATCATTTAATTAGTATTTTTCATTTTTACTCTCCTTCATTTTTATGAAGTTCTATCTCCCATGAGAAATAGGGTGGAGGGGGGAAAGGAAAATCATTTTTTCTTTTTAATTCCTGTTCAAAATTGATTTGTTAACATAGCATTTTCAAGACTGAAGCGGCTTCACATTTTCTGAAATTTCTGGTTTCTGAAAATGTTCACTTCCAGAAGAATGTACTGCCAAGGCTTAATCTCATGCCTTTTAATTTTGTGTGCATGACCAAAGGTTGAATTATCCCATGGAGTATCCATCCTCTTTCTCTTCTGTCTGTTTTGAGCTGTTTCACTTTCTGTATCCATAATGCTTATCGGAAGGAGGAGGCAGAGCAGTGCCTACTGCTGGCATTCCTGTGGTGGCTGAGCTCAGCCAGGCAGCTCAGCACCACCCAGCCACTCCCTCACTTTCCCCAGGTGGGACTGGGGAGAGAATCGGGGTAAAAGTGCAAGAACTCAGGGGCTGTGATAAGGACAGTTAAAACCGATTGCTCATGAAGATGAAGACAATGGGACAACTTGCTAAGTCAGTACCGTGCCGGAGGCTTTATTTTCTCATTTTAAATAATTCATATGTGAACGTGTTCCTTTAAGTCTAAAATGATTGTTCAGCACCTACTCCACTCCAAACACCTCTCTCTCCCTCAAAAACAGAACGTGAAAAACCAAACTCCCAGCCCCCAAACCACAAGAAAGGCAGTTATTTATTTCAGTTCTTACAAAGCATGTTTGTAAAACACAGTCCCCTCCCCAACTGTTCTTTATACGGTCCTGGTAAGTGAATTAAAGCAAAGTTCTCTGCAATAAGTGAATTTAGGGTACCAGATGGCTGTCTAAAATAGCACGTATTTCAGCCTCCTGTGTAGCAGCCAAGTTGATTTAAACCAACTAGAAGTGAGGTACGCTTTAATCAGGTCAGACGACAGTTATTAGATCAAATTTGATTGAAATTCAGGAATTTAGTGAAAATAAATCTCTACAAATCCAACCTTTTCCTCCTACAGGGACCCAATGGATAAACTTTTTAAGATATGAAAATTTTTCTGATTTGGGGAATAAGATTTAGTAGATCATGTCAGGTTTTTATTTTACTTTTTAGCCTACTCTGTGACTTTGTTTCTGTGTAAAAAAATACCACATAAAAACAAGCATCGTGGAACAGACAGGAAAAGATGGAAAAGGTCCAGTTCTTGGCTGTGTTGTATCAGTCTTTTACAACTGTTCAAACTAGACATAAAATGCTACAGAGATGAAATAGCTGCATTTTATAGTTGGTTTGCACATCTGCAAATGATAATTAAGCCAAAAGGGGAGAATTTGTGCAGCAAATAGGACATAATTCCTTCTAGAGTTTGAGCTGCCTATATTATCATAAAATTTCACCATTCTTTTAATAGAAATCTATTTGTTAAATATAGAGGTAACTTACAAGTAAGTTTATCGTGCCACCTGAGATGCCTCTGTCAGTGTCTTTTAATTTTGATATTCTTCATGTCTCTGAACCATGGAATAGCAGCTGGGCTTTATCCTCCAGGTAGTGAAGGAAATCTCAACAGTGCTCTCTCTTATTTTGCAGATGTTGTGTACAAAGCTGGTTCAAAAATAGATTTTCGATCCTGTGGGACAATTCCAGAATTTTAGTATTTATTTTCATTTCAAAATCAAGATGAAAAGGGACAATTCAGTATTATTTTTGGGAAAACTTAGTTGGGAAGGAGATCAATTTGGAAATAATGGATTTATTCCAATCAAAAATGGGATGTCTAAACATTGTTTTTAATTAAACTTAAAAAACTAATAAACAAACCTAACTGAGAACTGAGACCATTCAGATGACCTGCAACTCCTAACTTGGTGTCCCCACAGCCCCGAGAGAAGCTTTGTCTCTGTCTTGCTCTTGCAAATTTGTACAGACCAGAAAATTCTTGCAGTATTTCTTAAAAGACATATCTAGTGGCAATGCTTTTTTATTTGTCTTACAGTAGGCTGTTTGAAAATACAGAGAGGCTGGAAAAGATTCATTCATTAGTGTTGAGGAGAAATCTGCCTTTTCTCTTGAAGCGTATGAGACCAAAAAAAAAAAAATGTTGCTTTCATTTGATCCAGCTTACTGTAGCATGCCCTTATTAAAAGTACGTTCATAGGATAAGTTTGTGCTGCAGACTTCCATTAAACCACACTTCCAAACTTCCTTGTCTAGCCCAAGCCAAAAAAAAAATAATGATACAGTGATATGAAGAATTGATCAGTAGCATACTTTCTCTCCTTTTTTCTTTTTCTTTTTTTTCCTTTTTTTTTTTTTTTTCTTTCTTTTTCTACCAGCACTCAGTTAGTACCTGTGTGTGCCCCAATGCTCTTCAGGGTGTGTCACAGCCCCTTGCCCTGCATGGCTGAGCCACACCAAACTGGAACAAAGTACAGAACTGGGGACATCTGTGGAAGCAGGTGCTAGGGCCAAATACCCACAAGTCCTGAGCACTGAGCATGTCAGCAGGTCTGCCCTTGTATCCTACAAATCTGCATTTTTTTTTAAAAAAGCACTAGTTCCTTGGAAACCCCTATGGTTTTCCCTCTAGTACTTAAAGTGAAGTGTTGCTATTGTGTGCACAGAGTTGTGATAGCAGGAGTGTCCAAATACTCCTGTGTGTTTTTATCTATTTACTTCTCTATCCATTTTTAGCTGTACTCGTACTTGCAATTTATAACGTTCCAGCCACTTGTGAGTCAAAGGGAGCTGAAAGCTGTAGCGCAAAACAGCATCTTGCAAAATCAAACGCTTCAAGTGGGTCCTAATCATTAGACTGCATTGAACTTCGGACTATTCATATGCATAAAAGATTACAAAAATCAAAGCTTCATATAGCATTGCTTAATTAATGTCAAGAGCAGCCACAATTATTGGCCTGTTGTTTCTAAGAATAAGCTTAGTCTGCTTTGAAAACAGGCACAATAATCTTATTTATTGGGTAGTATCTTTTAAATGTCATCTCTGATGGAACTTTATTTTAGACAGCTCAGAAAGCTGTTCACAAGACTTTGGGGAAAAAAAAAAAAAAGAATATACCATTTTCTATACTGACACAAATGACAAATATCTATCCAGAAACATTCAGCAAGTACTTTTATTTCTATTACTATTATTATTATTATAAATGAGTACAAAAAAAAAAAAAAAAAAAAAAAAGCACACTATTTGTTACAGTTTTTATGTCTCTGTGTGCGTAGGATTTCCAGGTTCTAGACAGTTTCAGGTTACTAGCACCGGAATAACTAGAAATGTCTTCTGAGCTGTTTACTCTAAACCAGAAACTGCCCTATTACATAGCAAACCACTTCTCCTTTCAAGGATGAAAATAAAATCAAATAATATTAATTCTTAATAATATACCATTTCCATATCAGCATCATTTAGAAAAAGTATCTGATGACTAACAGAAGATAAATCTGTCTAACATAAACACTGAATATTATGTATGTCCCATACAAGAATACATTTAAAGTGCAGAAGAACATGACAGTTTTATGTTATCGCATGCTATAAGATAACAGTTATATACGATCACTTCATTTTCATAATTTGGGGATTAAATTATTGAGTTCATCGCTAGTTTAACTTGGGCGAAGGTCATGAAGCTTTGAATTCCCTCAGACAAGATTTTCACCTCTGGTTTTAACATTGCTTGGGTTATGAGGAAATAATAAATAAATGAATAAAAAGAAGAAGAATACTTTCAAAAATGCAGGAAAAAAAAATCCTGTTTCAAGAAGATATATTTTAGCCCATATAAATTTCAGTGTGGACATTTCCAGGACTTATGTGCATGACTGAATATTTTCTTGAGCTGGTGCCTAAACACCTTGTACTTCTCATTAGCAGAGATTCAGGCCAGTGAAAGGAGCCAGCACAAGATCTATGCACAGCTTAAGGCACTTAAGTCTGTAAATTAGGCCTGAGACAGCATTGGACTGATGGCAGCTCTACTCAAGGGTTCATTTTACTCACTGGATGATTTTGAAGATATTTCTGCTATTTTATTTATTTATTTTTTTGATTCTTCTGACTGTTTTAGTAAGATATAAATAGTTGATAACCATTATAAATATATATATGTATATATATATATTCACTAATTACAGAAAGTTTGCTGTTGCCATTATACTGAAGTAAAGCTTGTTTTCTGCAAGAATGGTGAGTTTTGTGGCAAAATGTTTGCAATGTTTTGGTAAACCATTTTGTTTGGCAAATCTATTTAAATTAGCATGCATTTATTTTATTTAACTTTTAATATAAAAAGAGGAAAACATTTAAAACAATCCCTAAACCATGAGCCTTCTGTAATAAAAATATCAGTTTCCACAGAGTAAGTTTCTTTGGTAGCTATAGGGCTTCTATTATTTACTCTAAATTATATTGCTTACAGGGTATTTAAATGTCAAGGATTTGCATACATACACACATACATAAATAAGTCATTTATATAAAGAAACCAGACCAGCAAACACATCAACATTTTTTGTTCTTCCCAGAATGGTTGCTCATTTTTTCATACACTTCAAAAAAAATAACACTTTCATTTTTCATGGAAGAGTTATAATTCATAAACAGTACCATGCTGAGAATCTTTATTTTCTTTATGGGTAAATAAGGATATTGCTCAGATTGTGAACCAAGTACAAAGGAATTGACACACACACATAAATAAGACTATAATGTTCTAGTTCTTTTTTCTTTCTTTTTTTTTTTTCGTACACTTAATATTTAAAATTTCCCTGAATTGCAATCACAGTGAGGTGGAGAGGCGAATTTTGGTTCTGTACACTAACAAATTAATTTATCAGATACTTGAGGGGGGCATTAATTTTGCTACTATACCCCTATACTACTTCAATCCTTCTTGTAAGAAAAGTTATGTAAACTTTTTAGTTATTTTTAAATTCATTTAAATTATTTTTATTTTCTATTTTAAAAAGAGAGTTTGCATTAAGTATTTTGTATCAAATGTAGTACTACATAAAGCAACTTACAGTGATCCCACCGCAGTAAGAAATTCCTAATATATTCTGTTTTGTCTATGAATAGGGATTTCTATGCATTAAAAATACTCTTTCATGGAAGAAATTTCTGCTTGTAATCAAATTAACTTCAAGGTACAAGTAAGAGGAAAACACACCTTTGCATTGCCTTGTCATTTAATAATTTCATGCTTCATACCCTTTAATATTATGTTTCACTTTCTGGAAAAATGAAAGTTAACATGAAAGATTTCTCCACTCCAAAACATAATTATTTCATTCCTTAAAAGTACACAAGTAGAGCAAGTGGCTAGAGAAATCAATGTGATACTGGGATCTAGAAATGATCAATTACATGCAAAATTTAGTCAAGCAGAAACAAAAAGAAAACAGTAGGATATCAGTGCACAAACTTAATTGCTTAGATTTCTTAAATTTCCGAAGTGAAAGGTAATACATTAGGGAACCTAATTAGATATTGATTTAAATTAATTTAGCCTCCTGGTGACTAAACAGTGTTTACTAAGGGTTCTGATCTAAATTAAAAGCAAAAAGGAAAAAAAAAAGAAAAAAAGAAAAAAAAAGAAAACAATTTTGTACCCCTTGTTATAAGGAAGCCAAACTAAAACAACGTTTGCACAGAAGTTTTATTATTTTGAAATCCCCTCCATTTATTCCTTTCATACATGCTACATGCTTTCACAGTGTTAAAACCACAAAACTTCAAAAACTGTAGTTCCCTGAAATCTTTGAAACAAATGTAAAGAGCATTGAAACAATGCTGTGGAACTAGGAGAGTGCAATTTTAGGGAAGGGGGAAGGAGAAGGGGAAGGGGAAGGGGAAGCTCCTACATTTCTGTTTGCTGGAAAGAAGAAATGTGCACTGGCAGAAAGGTCCTCTTCTCCTGCATGGCTCTGCACAGAGCCATTACTGAGTTCCCAAGCATTCATTCACACTTAGTGCATGTGGGCAAGTGCACAGGCAGCAAGTCAAGGGATGAAATTATTCCCCTCTATGTGGAGGCACAAGACCCCATCTAGACAACTGCATCCACTTCTTGTCCTTCTAAAAGTACAAGAGGTGATGGACACAAAAGCCCATATTTGTCATCTCCATGCCCTCCTTCAATAGGGTGATGAACTTGTGTCTGATGCTGGTGTCAGTCGTGTGTTGTGTGGGGTATGGCACTCACAGCTCTTCCAGCCTCTTCCCACCCAAGTTTTCTCAGGAAGGATTCTGTCCTTCCAGAGGGAAAACTTACCCAGTAAAGAAGGACTGAACCTCCCTTAATTCTTTAAGTGGGTAAAACAAAGTAAAATATTAAGGAGATATTAACTTGGGAAAAGAATCGATCTCTGTCTCTCCTTTCTCAGTCCCCAGTTTCTAGCACTCTCTTTGACAGTTTTGTTACTTATTTTGTGCTTTCCCTCTAATGTGTGGTTTGACTGTGCCCTATACTTTGGATGCTTCTTTGATGGTAGGATGGTTCAACATTCTAACAAGCTTCCTATAAAAAATAACCATTACGCTTTATTTGTCATGGAACCATTTTATAGATGTATTCAATTGTGAAGGGGGAAGTTACTGTAAATCACTATCACCAAACCGGCGTGAATTGCTACTAACAAATTGAAGTGACAGTTGCTAAAGAGACAGCTATTGTTTGTGCCAATCATTTCTTCATGCACAGGTTTTGTCTGCTGCAGCCATAACAGCACTGAAACAGTAGTTGTTTCCACTATGGAGAGGTGCTTGGAGCCTTCTTCTTGGTTAAAGTCTATTTTATGTGCTACATGAAATACAGCAGCTAGAATGTACAAGCTGATAGAAGTAAGTCTATATACAGAACATGGACAATAGTTCAATAGGGCAGCAGTGTATGCAAATGTTTGTGTTGCTCCTTTCAGCCCTCGATATCAGTCGTTAGATCTCCTCTTTTGAAAGTTAATAATACATTTCCTATGGGTTTCGATATTTGCAAATATTGCATAATTTTTCCTCCTCCTCAGTGCATCACAGTCCTTTGGAGTCTTCTTTATGTCACCACATGTGGTCTCTGAGAAGCGTTTTCATGTAGAATTGCAAACACAATGTTACCCACATTTGTAGGCAGAAAGCACAATGTACTGTCACGTTAATCATGAGATCAGAGAAGCTAATAGGAGCTTTGAATTGACTTCCAGCAGTTGTTACTGTTGATCTTCTCTGTAGAAGTGCTATCGAGGTGCTAATAGTATTAGTTTTCTCTGATTTAAGGTTCCCCACAGATCCTAGCCAATGTTTTGGTCTTATTGACATTGTTCTCTGAACTACGACTCATTAAATTAGCTAGAAGTTTGTTTTAGATTAATTACAAAATGAGGAGCTTGACATTCTCCATCTGGAGCAGAGTTTTCAGTTGTCGCCTGCTGAGGGACGAACCATTTGATTCATAAAAAGGTACTTAATTTACTAAAACATACCATCTCAAGCTTCAGATTTTCCCATGAGGGCTGCTACTGTGAGGACAAAATTATGCTCCTGAATTACACTAAAAAAAGGGGGCTATTTAAAAACAAATAATAAAAATTATTGTTTTTAACATGGTGGGGAAAGGAAGGAAGAATAAAACAAAAGATGTGATCTGCTGCTCAGATATTTAGCCACAGAATAATGTTGCGTCAGTGCAAACTTTGGGACACCTGGTTGACGTGATTGATGAGTATTATTTTAGCACCGTGTCCAAAGCAGAAAATATCAAAATACATCAGAATATCTTTTTGTATAATCTTCAAAAAAGAAGCCTCCCCTAAACTAGTATTACTCTATGGGCTAGGCTAAAACATTATCAAAAAAGATTTATGGGAGTACAGGCATTGCAAGATGTGCAAATCACGCGTACTTTCAAATTTTAATGAGGGCAGCAGCTCGTGAATGTAGCTCTGTGAACATTGAATCATGTTGTGTATGCAAAATATCTTACCTGCATCCTCTTCCCAGTGAGATCGGGGCACTTTCTGCAAGAGTCCAACTTGGTAATGCCCTTGCTACTCCTAAATGTACTGCCTCTAAGGATTAGTTCTTCCTCCTGTCCCAACAACTCAAAAGGAACAGACAAAAGTGAATATTTTATGGAATTCTTTTATCATGGGTATAATTAAAGCTTTCATAAGCAATATGTTCATTTTCTAACATTGTTTTATTATCCTTTCACATTTATATTTCCTTCTAATGGATTTTTCCAGAAACAGAAATTTTAAGCCCATCAGAAGCAATGTAACCATTTCCTATGTGCCACAGAGTGGGATTTTATTTCCAGTTCCTTCCTCTATCCCAATAACTCACGCTGAAATTAGATCATACATTTTAGAAAGAGATTCAATCTTAAGGAGTCTCATTGATGTCGCACGAACCACATCCATTAGTAATCTGTTCCAATGCTTAATTACCCTTGTTAAGAATACAAGCAAGAGATTGTCTGATTCCTGTTTGACCTTTCTTGCATTCAGTTTCCTTCCATTTTCCTCAAAATTTTCTGATTTTGTGTTTCCCAGATTCTCTCACCAACACCCCTGCTGTTCTAGAACAGGCTGTTTCAGGTTTAATACCCCTGACAGTTATATACTAATTCAGGCTCTTTTGTCCTTGCCTAGAGTGAAAGTGGTCTACATGGATACCAAATCCAAAAAGAGAGACAAGGGATAGACTGAAAGGACAAAGAAATGTAATAAAGGCATTATTTTAAAAGGTGTGTGGCTTATTGTCAAGTAACTGGGTAAGTTGCTCAGCTAGCACTGCAGCTATATTCAGATGGAAGTCAAGTAGTAAAAGTTCAATTCCAGGGCACTTGCTCATACCCAGAATTTATTATTTCAGTCAAAAGTATTCAGTTTCAGTACATGCAAGGTGCTTGACTGCTGAATCCGTAGTCCTATTAAGATAAGATATGATCACTATCAACGGGATTATATGTTGAATGAAGGACAATATTTCTCTAGGTACTACAGTATTTTCCAACTTTGCTCTTTATCTTACTATCACTACCAGTGTATATGTATTTTTAAGAGAACAAAGCACCAGGCACATCTTAGGGGTTTTTTTTGTTTGTTTTATTTTTTTTTTGGGTGCTGGTGGTGGAAACTCTAGCTTTTCCATGTTGTCTCAAAAGAGAGCTAGCTCTTCCTGCTATTTTAGCATTCCCAGCTGGGCTTCCAGATTTCACAGAATTCAGCTCATCTGCTCTGACCGTCTCGTACATGCCTGTGCACCCATCCACAGCACTCTGGGCTGTCTCCAGCTTTCACTCAAGCCAACAACAGAATTCTGAAGAATTATAACCTGCTGATGCAGGTAAGGGGTGTCAAGGCCAATTTCCGTTTCTGTTGAATCTCTGAAATACTAATACTGGATTATTGATCCCTCCCATGGTGCACATTTGCTCTAGTATGGGTGAATACTTGCAAGAAATCTCAAACCCTTTAGCATGCTACCTGGGTGATAGGCAGAGCACATGTTGTTGTATGTATTTGTACCTCCTTGACTCCTACATACAGTTTCCATGGGAAAATTTCAGAATGCCTACGCATGTTAATTTTTAGTGCAGCAGGCCGCTAAACCTATCATCTCACAAAAATGTCCTTTTATAGCCTTGTCAATCAGTGTATAATTAGCTGAATTTACATGCAGAACAGATGGGAATTTTGGAAATGTTTCTTTTACTAAATGCATGTGAAGGGGAAAAAAAAAAGAAACATGACTTGGGGATTTAATATATATCTGTATTCCTAATGTGATATTGAATTAAGTTCTAAAAATATATGTGATAAAATGTTCAGCAAAACATGCCAAGCATTATTAATTTAAAGAAAAAAAAAGTTTCTCTGATTATCACAATAGAAAGTAAGTAAATAACATATTTCATTGTGACAAATAAACACCAAGTTTATGCTATTGGCTATTGACTTCAGTTGATGTCCTCTTGAAAGGGGAATTAGGGCTCCTAGGCGCTGTCATTTGCAAACATGACTAGGAAAGGACAAGTCAGTCAGATGTTCAAGGCAAACAGCACTCCCAGGCGGTCCTTCAGGAAGAGAGTGGGGCTTCCTTTACCTTGCTGTGCTGATAATGCTGCCTCAGCACAGGTGCAATATTTTCTCTGGATCAGAACAAGTTGCGCATGCACTTACCTGTGTGCATTGGGCTACAGGGTGGTACATTACCATACTCACTTGTACAAGATGTACAGATTTCCATCTGAAAGAATGGAAAGCTCTAGAAGAAACTAAAGCAAGAGAGAGAAGAAGACACAGAAGGAGCTGGACACTGCTGAAGTCCTCGATTCCATCCACAGGGTATCTGCCAAGTTGCTATGTCCTGACAGCAATGGCTTGCAGGAACATCCCATATTGCAGGGTCTGTGCTACAACCCATACATCTACTCTTCCACTTTATGAGTCGCTGTTAATTCTCTAATTCATGGATAAACTGGAATTCTATAATCTGCTGTTCATTTACTAATTCCAATTAGTTTATAATAAATAAACTATATATAAAATAAACAAACAATATAGAAAAATAAACTATATAGAAAATATACTATATAGAAAATTCTCCCAAACAAGCTGACAGTATTTTGCATACATGCCAAGCCACTGAATCACTTATTCTGATGGGGTCCATGTGACTTTGGCCTCATATAAGATAATTGCCTAATATCTCACATTAAGGATATGCATTTTCAAGACATTCAGAGCTGACACTTGTTGCACCCAGACTTTGAACTAGGGATTTCTGTAGCTCCTTCATGACCTTGCTGCTGTTTAGTGGCACTCAGCTACTGAGCATTTCTGATGGAATATAAGGGATTTTACATGTATATGTAATTCAAGAAACGTTACTACTTTATGCATATGCTAATCCAACAGAATAATATATTCAATAGCTATTTACTATTTTCTTTCTTTTCGTGTGCTGTTTTATAGTCATATTTTCTCCCTGTTGAAGTTATGGAGCAGACTGGGTTTTCCTTGTAAGTTAAGGAGATAAAAGAATATAGAAATCTGATTTTTTTCTTCTTTCTTTCTTTCTGTGCTCTTCCTGGATACTACAGGCTAACTTTATAACAGCTCAATTTACAACTGGAAGAGAAACTGAAATGCCAGATTAGAAGGGAATAAAATGAATAAAAGTCTCAAGATGAAAATTGTACCAATAGTCACTGGTTTGGGGGAAAAAATCTGTTCAATCAAAATTAAAACTACTTTAAAACTTATGTTTTTCATTAAACCGCTAAACAAATAATGGAAAAATATTTTTGTTAATTCGAACAGGAGCTCATGGCTTTGAGCATTCTCTGATAGTGAAGATTGAAGCTCTCAGATGAAAAGCTAAAAGTTCAGTCTGGCAAGACAACATGCAAGTGTTTTTATGAGCTGGACTAAGAATTGTACAGCTTTTGTTGTCCCATGCAGAAATTCTGCATCATGAAATACTTTAAAATATAGTAGTTGACAATCCAGTTTGATATTTTCTTTTGAAATCACTGCCAATTCTTTCTACTCAGGCATTATGTTTGGTATTTGATTCTACAATTTCAGTTGGTGACCATCTCCCCTCCCAACTAACAGCAGTGGGAGCAGCAAGGTCAGGTCCTTTATTAGTAAGAATTACCATAATAATAAGTGGATGTAATATGATTAGTGCCTGAATTTGATTTATTACATTCTGGAAGGAAATGAAGGGCAAAGGATACAACTTTGTTTATTATGGGTATTCAAATAAACACTAATAAGATCCCTGCTAGTAAGGCATTGAAGTGTTAGAACGTACAAGCTGATGAACATTCAGCTGCTTCTCCTTAGGGTATAAAGTATAAATTAATTATACCTTGGCAGTCAGCTTGACTGTAGGGTCCTTGGCGATGAGTAGAAATAGATGGAAGAGACTTACTTGGCTGTTGGGTATATCAAAGCAATGACAGGGGGATTATTCTTACTATCAGTATAATCAAGTAGCCCAGAGTTAAAAGCCCTAAAAAAAAAATAATAATAATTAAAAAAATAATATATATATATATATATATACACACACACATATATATATATAGGGAACATAGAACCTCCCAGCTTATTAAATCCAGTCACTTTGCATTTTGTGCAGAATTCTGATCAGAATTCTAATGTAATTCCTTCTAAGAGGTATCCATCAGCCTAACTCTTAAAATAGGCACAGAGTTTTATCACATTAGATAATTCCTAAAAAGAGAGAGAGAATATTTATCCTTTCTTCCAACCAATATCCATTCTTAAAATAAATTGTATCAGCTCTATATATAATATATCCATCAACTTACCTTGGGGGTTGAATATGATGTAACGTAAAGGAGAGAGAGGAACTTAATAATTCTGCCAAAGCCTGTGTATCACAAAACTTCAGGTATTTTTGCAACTACCAGAGTAGAAAGATAATACTCAATAGTAAGAAGAAAAAATGATATAGACATTGGATACAGCAACAAACAAAACTCATTAAAACTACTCAGTTTATTTTCAGAAACAACATTCTGTCCTTGCTTTAAATCTGAACTCTTGAGTTGTCCTTTTAAACTAAAGCACCCAATCTGAATGGCTAAATTTTTTGATGGAGCCTCTCAGTCAAGATGTTACTAGTCACAGTGAGGGACCTTCAGACTAAGATTATAAGGTTCAATTTCTGCCTATATTATACTGTATGTTTAAGTTTCACATGAGGAATAATGAAATCCATATATTAATTCTGATTTGAAAGCCAAGTCTATGTATTGCATTGGTAGAAACCTACATTAACACCAGTGACAGGACCCGCGGGAACGGGGTTAAGCTGAGGCAGGCTAAATTTAGGCTTGACATCAGGAGGGGGTTCTTCACAGAGAGAGTGGTTGCACACTGGAACAGGCTCCCCAGGGAAGTGGTCACTGCACTGAGCCTGACTGAATTTAAGAAGAGATTGGACTGTGCGCTTAGTCACATGGTCTGAACTTTTGGGTAGACCTGTGAGGTGTCAAGAGTTGGACTTGATGATCCTTAAGGGTCCCTTCCAACTCAGGATATTCTATGATTCTATGATTAAATTAAAATATATGTGTATTTCTTTGGATATTTGAAGCTCAAGAAAGTGATCTTGGAATAACAGCAAAATAGGCTTTGGAGTACTGTAATATCTTAAATAGCAGTTGTGAAATAAGGCTAGCATGTGTTTTTTAAGAATAGATTATAGTAACATGAAACTTAAGATTTTGATTTACAAAATTATTGTATCTTTACAGAGAAGGAGAGAAAAATTTTGATCTTATATATGAATTATTCCATACATATTTGCTTTCTCTCAATCAGCAGGCTTTACTTTGCTTGCACATTTTTTATTTAAACAAAAACAAAGGAAAAAAATATGTCCAAAATGAGCAGAAATGGTATTTTGTGGCTAACAAAAAATAATAGATTAAGAGTGAACCCAGAAAGGTTACGGAGTCTTCTTCTATGGAGATATTTATGGCCCATCTGGACACCTACCTGGGCAGCCTGCTCTAAGGAACCTGCTTTGGCAGGGGGGTTGGACCCGATGACCTTTCGAGGTCCCTTCCAACCCCTTAAATTCTGTGATTCTGTGAAATACACTTCTGAAATGTGATTAAAGTTTATAGCACACATCACCGGAATCCAGGTGCCTATCTAAAATTAGATACTTACCTAAGGATTACCGGGAGTTATTTCATCTGCTAGGATAAGAATAAACACTAATTATGTGGGGTATTAGCAAGACAGCTATGGGATTATTCCAAATTGGTTGGATGGATACTTACTTCTTTTTCATTCTTCAGTTTTGGAGGGGGCTGTTAGTAAAAGCAGAAAGGCAAAGTGGAGATGTGAAGGCTCTGTCTGCAAGTCCTGCACAATGATTTACAATTGATCAGCAGACTGAACTGCAGTACCCTGACACGAATCATCTTAACTAGGACTTTTTGACCTATTGCTCTTTTTATGGTTTTATATCCAGATTAATGAATTGTTAACAATATATAATACAGGTTTTACCTGTATTACCAAATTTCTCCAAAGAAATCTTTTATAAAAATAAAAAATAATATATATATATATTATTTTTATTATATATTATATATATAATAAAATTTTATTATATATATTATTAATATATATATTATATATAATATATATTATATATATTATATAATATATATAAAAAGATTTGCATAATTTACTGGAACACTAGATAAATACATGAGGAAACACCAAATTACAATGTTCTACCCGTGGCACCTGGTGCTGTCCTACAACTGTTTCACATGGAGTCCTGCTTCTCCTCATATCTGTCATGTTACCACATATCTTTCTTCCACTTTAACAATGCTTTGGCAGTATGTCAGCATGGTATCCTCTCAAATCTGCATCAAAGCAGAAGCAGGCACATGTCAAAGTATGAGGCACCATTATTAAAGAGCACTCTGTGTTCCAGATGAAACCAGCACTCGAGACTGAAAGCTAACAGTAATATGCTCTGTCATATCCCATATCCCACAGTCAGCTCTGTCTAGTCTAAGTAGTTAGACAAAAACACGCAATGATAATCTACTCATGGAGTTTAGCAAACAGTGAATTTTGCACGAACAGCAGAAGAAAAAAAATCTCCATTCTTTCACCCCTCCGCCAACTTGGTAACATTTCAGTTTGAAAGATGATGTCAGTATGGTACCCTGTTGGTCTCGGATGATTAAAAGTTGTCCACATATTGTAACAGAACACAATGCTTCTCTCTTTTTTGCAAGAACAGGATTCAGAACTTTAGCCTGTAGTGCTCCTGGGTCATGCATCATGCTGACTGCAGCAGCAAGACAGGATTCTTAAAAGCAATTATTTACACTCACTCTTACTGTGAAGAAATGCAGATTTTCTTAATGGCATTATGTTTTGTTTATAAAAATTGCCTTTGGATTTTATCAGGTAAAATGATATACTCTGGACTTCATAAAAAGGTGTGTTTTTGTGTGTACGCATGTAAAATTAGATTTTAAATAAATGAAAAATAGTAGAAGAGTGAAAGTCAAGGCTTTGAAACAAGCATTCTTATTTTGACACAGCAATGGAATATTTACTTACCCAAGACCACAGGCAGTTCTTTGCCCATCTCAGATTAGAACTTTGGGGAACCAGCACCAAGTGCTGGTTTCAGTTTGGAGCACACCTCATAAGCTAATGAATTTCCTTTTATTCCCTCAGCTTTTATTTTCCTTATCGAAGCCTGCAAACATGTTTAGCTAGACAGTTGAGTGGGAAACTAAACGTTCTCCAGACATACAAAGATTACATACAAAGATTATTGGACTGGATCTGAGGCCTGTAGCAACATCCGCATTAAGGAAGATCTGGCCACCAGCCTTATCTCATTGACTGGAGTTTGAGATTTTCTGTCGATGGGTTTTGGCCAACTCCAAAAGCCACAGCATTGCAAAGAGCGTTTCCCTAAAGACAAGAGCCCAAATCCTGCTCTTGTATTGCTCTTGACAAGTCCCAATAGTGCAGGTAACGTTCTCTGTTGTGCTGGGTTGATGCTGTCTTTCACCATGACAGCACCAACGCAGCAGCTGATTGCTGTCAGCGCCCATGATTTGGCTGTAGCATCAGGGACACCTCCTCACACACGTGGTCAGAGGGGTGCCTGGCAGACAGGTATTCAGGCACGACCAGACATTTTATCCCGTCAACAACAATCACTTTTTGAAAGAATCATTCATGATTCATTTTGGATCATTTGCATAATAAAGTCATAAAAGAACAGTAATTCACGAGGAGTTGAGGAGGAGATTGAATGTTGCAGTTTTAGCAGGAGACCTTAAGGCTACCACAATGCTTCATGAAATCACCAAGGATGAAATCCATATTTCCCTACTGAGTTAAACATGACTTGACAATGCCAATGAACTTTCAGAGAAATGACAGACAAATTACAGAGTGCTTGTGCTAAGCCATGTTGAAACCCTCATTTCTAAAAGGCATTCTGTCAGGAGCTGTAAATACTGTGGACCAACACTAAAGGACTGTTTTCCTACATCAGATGGCTTGTACTTTTTGCTTCACAGACAGTTTATAGGATGTATGGATTATTCAATGCATTGTGAATTATATTTTTTCTATTTTGACCTGGAAACAAGTGAAGAATACCAAGGCATTTCTGGCCTCAGCTGTTTGTCTCTGAAGATCTTCACCAATAAACCACCCCCCTCCCCAGGCAGTCCTAGAATATCTTTAATATTTTACATGTTTGGGGACTGATTTTGTTCCATGGGTTTTATTTATTTTTATTATATTTATGTTCATGTTCAGCAATTCTTCTCTGAAAGCCATACAAAACCAGAGGCAGTCCACAATTAGCTACTGTCCATCTGTGAAGGACACTCAGGATGCCTGATTAGAATTTAGATCTCATCAGAAGCCATAAGAGGCTGCAGCGTGCCAGACTGTTTTCTCCCCTCCACCTTCCACCTGGCCTTTTACCCTAATCATAAACTCTCACGACAGAGATGATAAACAAGGAAAGGCACTGAGGGCTGAGGCGCCAAAAGGCATTTAAAGGTCTGTGTTTTCCCTTCTGCCATGCTGTAGGGTCAACAGCCAGTGCTGCCCCATACCAGCATGGTGCTGAAGCACCCCAATATCTAGCAGGAGTGCTTTGAAGGTTGCAGTTCCCACATCTGAAACAGATCCACTATAGCTCATTTCAGTTAATACTGAAAAATTATCATTAATACTTGCACTTTTTTTTATTCCTTCTTATAAACAGCTACATGCCTAACGTCTAATTCTGCAATCATTATTCATGTTGCATAATGTTTTATTCACATGCCTAGCTTCTGTCAGACCAAATAAGACTACTCAAGAGAACAAATGCTGTTTTGTGTGAACAAGAACCAAGGAACTGGGCTCACAGTATTTCGTCAAACATTTGTACTGGATGACTGACACAGCAACATTCGGATTTGGCTAGGGCTCATCAGAAAGTGGGTTTGCTTTCAGTGCATGGAAAAGCTGCACAGATTCACTATTTCCCCTGATAAGTGAGAAACCTTGGTTGAAAAATTGATGATTTCCATTAAAAAGCTTCTAAAGTGGGCAGGCAAAAGCTGATGATTTTCTGCGAGAAGGGGAAATAATTTTGAGACCAAACTTGACCCAATTTTCAGTATATTTCTAAAAATTTCTAGTTTGGGCTTCTCTCTTGTTTTTTTTCTCCTTCCACCATATGCTGTTCTGACATGCCAATACATCATGGAGCAAGGTTGTCAGATCCTCCCTCTAGAGCTGTTGTTTTTTGTGGTATTTAGTATGAAAAAAAAATAACATCCGTACAGCTCCATCTATCTTACAAATATATAGATATAAATAAAAAATAATAATTGCAACTGATAAGTTTCCAGTGAAAATATCTCTCTAATGTTATGGTGAGCTGTGTTATTAATGGTACTAATTTTGAAGCTGATGTAAGGTCAGTTCAAAGTTTGGCCTAACAGAGGAGGAGTAAAACATCTGCAGGAAACACATTTCTGTTACACTGTGCTTGACGTGGGAATTAATGGGTGCAATTCTATGGCCTGTGTTATGTAGGAGATCAGACAAGATGATCATAGTGCTGCCATCTGGCCTTAAAATCTATGAATCTACATTTAAATTCTCACTTGAACTTAGGTAACCTCTCTCTCAGCCCATCTGCATGTTGAATATTCCCTTTAGAAGGCAGTTGCAAGCCAAGTATATGTTACTAGCCTCAATCAGCTTTATTTTACATAGCCACTGAAATTCCTTTTTGGCAATAAAAAAAAAAAAAAAAAAAAGCAGAAAAAAAAAAGCCAAGCATTTATACCTATAAATTCAAAGAACATAACAATAATAAATGAACAATTTCTACAGCCACCACACCACGTTAGGGACAACCACTCAGGGCAGAACAGCCACTGGCACCAGGTTGAAGAGCAACCTTCATGACCAAGTTGTTAATGATTTTGGGGTGTGACAAACCCTGTGTATTCACTCGGCCAAGCTGGACGATGAAGACTTAACATAGAGAGCAGTCTGTGGGGTGACAGAAAGCTCAATCATGCAGGTTTCAAGTGAGATGAGCATAGAGGAACATACAAGAATGCAAATATTGCCCACCAATCTTCAAGCTGATTAAATTTTTCATTCCCGACAACATTTCACTGAAATCCTCACTACAGTAACTAGCATAAAAAGAGAATTTAAAGAGAGAAGAGCATGGAGATTTTGAAGAGTTTCTGCAGCAGAAAGGAAGATGGAAATCCGTCTTCAAGCAATGGGCTCCAGCCTATACCAAAGCTCCAAGAGGCAGCAACTTCTCTCCAGCTACGCAGCCATGGCAAGGACAAATCTGATCCCCTCTCTGCAGAATGTCCTTACTACTCACTTGCAAAGTCTTAATGAGATTTCCTTACCAAAAAGCTAGAACAACCCCATGAAATTTTCACAACAGACTTGAGCATTGCATTGGAACAGGAGGAGCCCGATCCAAAATTGATTGAAACAGTACCATCATTTACTTTGCATTTAGAAGCCACCAGTAATATAGGAAAAGAGAAGGGGTAGAAGTAGAATATCAGCAGGAACTTCAATTTTTGAGTGTTGGGCTAGGGGTGGGAGGGGTTGTTTTTTGTTTTGATTTTTTTTATTATTATTATTATTTTCTCTTATATTGTGGATCTAAGGTTCATCACTCAGTTGAATTTTGGTTCCATGAAAACATGTTCCGCATGATCAAATGTGGATTATTTCTGGTGAGGTTACTTGGGGAAATATATTCATGAAGAGACTGCATCCTGCTGATGCAAAACAAACACAAATAAAAAGACAAGCCAGGAAGGAGATCTGAAGAGAAGTAATGAAAGGAACATTTTAGGCACAATCTGTTATTTGTTATTATTATACTATGTCCATACACTTCTCCCTTATTCTCAGCACTGTACGTTTTAATTGTCCCCTGAAGAAACAGTTCTGTAGATACATCCACAGGGAAGCAAAGTCTCTGTCAGTGACAACCAAATTAATTTCTCTGTTGGAAGCATAGATGTGACTTTAAACCCCAGAACAGTGCATTTTTAGCAGTTTAGACCATCTTTCTTTCTGGTAACTTTTGCCCTTAATACTTTGAAAGCAAAGAGCCTTGGTAGCACAACTCCTGTTTGGAAGGACAGTGACAATAGTAGAGTCAACTGCAACCCTACCAACTTTGTCTCTTTTCTGCCAAATCAGCATATTGATTAGTGTTCTTCTAACAGATAATGAAGACTCGATGTAAGATTTAAGCAAGATTTTTATATATATATGCAAGTAAAGAGTCAATTCTGGAGATTTGGGTTCAGATGCACTCTGCCTCAAAGTCCAGCGCAGCCAGGATCTACCCACCCCTCTCCAGTACAAACACAGAGCCAGAGCTTTGTGTGGGAGAAAAGCAGTATTTTCTTTTATATCTGTGACTATGGCAACAAAACCTATATGAGATTCTATATGCACCTATGCCTAAAAACATCTGTGGAGAGCACAGAAATGTCAAAATATAATCTGCTGTACCTTATTCCTGCCGAGGGAGTCCCTTCACATTTTTATGCTTCTCCTTCACACTAAATATTCTTTTTCTTTTCAAAAGAAACAGATGTTTTGTATCTACATGATTCACAAGTGGTAAGAGAGAAAAAGAATATGAATTTATTGTAAAAAAATAAATCTCCACTGGCCTTTAAAATATTAACTATTTCCTCACTTTGCTGCAATAGCCAATAGTGCCACACAGAAGCAACACTCAGAGAGCCCCTCCAGCAGTTTGTGCTGTGGTTATAAATGTTTTTCAGATACAGACTCCAGGAACAAAGGCATTTTGCTGAGTATTTTGATTATTGATCTACAACAACAACACTAGAGTGACATTAACTTCAGAGGGGCTGTGAGGCTGGGTTTTCATGCATGACTACCCACATGAGAACATATAATGTAAAATATATCAACTCATATTAGAAGAATGCTTTTGAGGTGGCATAACCCAGCACTAGAAGTGAAGATATTTCTCATTTAGGACTGCTTGTTCAACTCATTGTACCCCTTTGTGCAAGGGCATGCTGTAGTAAGCTCTGCAGCAGGAAGGCCCACTGAGGGCTATTAGACACAGCGATGTAGCTGCCACTTCCAGGTCAGTAAGCCCTTAAACAGCAGATCACTGGAAGCCAGGAGAGCACATCCAGAGGAATTATGTCTCTGTGTTTTCCCACTTATAATACAGCCCTGGGTATCTGCTCCCAGCCACTACCAGTGGCAGGACAAGATGGGTCATTGGTCTTAGTGTTATTCCCACAGTTTGCGTCCCCCCGTCACAGGCTGCCACCCCCAGGGGTAGGAGGTCTCACTGCTGCTTTGGCTCCTGTTGAACAAAAAGCTTGTATTACCCTGTGGAAAACTGTCAGGGCAGGTGAGCATGCACAGGCCCCACACACAACATCCTTTCTTTCAGTTATTTAACAATCCACAAAAGTGAGGTGGAAACAACCTTAAAATGCATGCACTGTGTTGTACATACACATACACATTACATGTCAGTATCTTTTCAGCTGAAAATGCCTTCAGTTCCCCCTGCCAGGTGCCCCAGCTGACTGCAGAAGATGATCAAGGCAAAAGAGGAGCTACTACTTTTCTCTTATCCCACTGCCCCCAAAATGAAGGTGTTCTTAAACCTTTTCAAAAACCCTTATTTCCTACAGCAAATGCTCCGGCCCAGAGCACTCCCAGCCTTTCTGACAAGTCATCATTCAGAACTGTAATCGGTTACTGCTGAGCATCCCACACACCGCACAGGTTACGCATTCCTATGATCTGCAAGACCCCAAGACAGGGAAAAGCCAAGCTATTTATCAGCAGGAAGCACTAGAAAGAGATGTATCCTTAGTGGGATCAGGTGCTGTGATCAAATTTTAAACCATCTTTTCAGATGAACGTACCTACATCCCTGTATAACATTCTTTGCCATGTACGATCTTTTCCCACAAATAGTAGCCCAAAAACATGGCAAGGGAGAACCAGTTGTGCTGTAGCATGTATGCTTTTTTCTTATTTCTATGTATTTTTGCATTAGTAATTTTTTTTTTGGTGTATGTGTTGTACATGTATATATCAGCACATCACAGAAATATGTGAGTAATAACACTCAGTGCCATTTCAGATGGCATCACATTCATTCCCAATAGGCTACAAATTTGGACTACACACTTTTCATCTTGTGCCATTTTCTTGTGTTCATTCTACTTTAAACTGTTACTCTGCAAAAATGCTATCCCTCAGAAAAGCAAGAGAAGTATAATCCTTTATACACTCAGCTTTTGTTGAATTGTCCAGTGCAATTTGTGAAGTCAAATATCAAAGTTTAGCTACACCTGCCACCTCTACTTCTAAAACAGTTCTTATGTTTAAAACAATATCAGTGAGCTCAGGGCACTCAGTAAAATCCCAATTTATGACAAAAAGTTCTGTTTAGTTGACACAAACCTATTAACTCAGCTGAAAAGAGTGACAGTAATTGCAACTGGCTAAGGGTTGATAAGAAAACTCGGTCTACTAATTTGAAAGAAAATTTACAGACTTGCAAAGCCATGTCAGACAAGAGAGCCAAAGATAGCTGCACTCGGTGTTTTCTAATTCAAGGAGAAGGAAAAAAATGAAAGAATTCATAATATTTGCACTATAATAAGAGAGACCTTTTCAGAGTGATAAGGTTGAAGCCCTTTGTATCTTATTCCATCAATGTCTACTCACAGAAAAATGAACTTTGTCACAGAACAGAATTGACCCTTATTGCTCTGTTAAAAAATAAACACAAATAGAGGACATTGGATTTGACCGAATAACACTGGCACAGATTTTGTGCCACAGGAACTGAAGCTTTAATATTTAAAGTAATTGAGATTTATAATGTAGGAAAGTACAGAATTTAACTATCCAAATGAGAAATAACAAATCTGTCACTCTGCCTCACCACATCCAACCAGCAGGGCTGGCACTGCATCACTGCTCTATTTGCCATCCCAACAGGATGGGCAGGACAGCCAAAGGTTTATAAGCCCTTTCAATTTAGACAAGTGTTTAAAAAAAAAAAAAAAAAAAAAAAAAAGGCACAAATAATTTAAGTATGTCTAAAGCAGCTGTTATTTACTTTACTTATTTTATTTAAAGCTCTCTGTCACACTTCTGGAATAGAATCATTTTTCCTCAGCATCACCCTGTTCATGAAGTTTTTCCCCTACCATCACCCTAAAAAATCATCACATCCTTTCTCACCATGCTGACAGGTTGGCATTGGCTGTGCAGCACAGGCAGCTCGAGGTGCCACCATCATCGCCTCTTCTGGCACAGAAACTTCCTACGTTTGGCGTGGGTGGCCAAGCCTCTGTGTGGTCTGTAGCTGAAAAGTCCCCTGGAGAGGCTCTGTTTTATGGGATTGAATTAAAGAATCTATTGGTACTCTACAATGGAATTATCATTATTCTTTTATCTGAGTTTCAAAGAAGTTTGGTAGAGTGACCTTTCCTCAAGTATTTTTCTCAGATTCTTTCTGATCTGAATTTTCTGCTAAGGAAGAGCTGAAAGAAAGAAATATGCTTTACTCTCCTTTTTGTACTGTAGGGACATTGCAAGGTGTATCTGTTTTCTTAGGCTTTTAGAAAGGTCTGAGATTTTGCATTACCTAGGAAAAAAATAATTGTATCAAAGATAGAAAGCCTTGTGCTTCAGGCCAGAGGTCAGCTGCTAACTGATCAGATAAGGAAAAAAACATTTCCCTGGAGAAAATCATTCCCTCATTGCTTGTGATGGGTTTCTCACACCCCCTTATGGAGCCACCATCAGAAACAGAGGTTAAAATAAGAGTACTTCCAGCCTGGCTCACCATGGCAATTCTTGGGTAGATGGTAGGGTGTTGTTTTTTTCAACTGTTCTGAAATTGTTATACAGATTTGAATATATGAGATTTTCTAGAATTTCTGTATATATGGAGGTATTAAATGAGAAAGACTGCTATTCAATTTATTGTTAAATTCTCAGAGACTGGGCTGCATCCTCATGTCACATAAAGGTATGCAGTTAAACACTAATCACGCTTGTGGTGTCTTATTCCTTAAGAATTTCTTCTGAAGTTGTGAAAAATTCATTATTTGGAATGAGCAAGGTAACAAAACCTGGCTCCAGCCATAGCAGCACCATCACACCACCAAGCTTCTGCTGGTAGAACTGGCTCACATTTACAAGCATAAGAAAACCCCTGGGACCACCTATTACCCTGCTCCTTCCTCAGGGTAGCATGTTTCAGACATTTAATTCATCCCCTGCATGCAGTCTACCTTTACAAACATTTACATATTTCATGTTTGCAGCTACTATGGGCTCTGATGAAGTGTTTTTCTCCAGCAGTTTCTCCTGCCTGTACGGTGAATTTCCAGGTTTATTCCATACTATGATTTCCAGTGAGATTTTGCTCTTTCAAGGATATCTCAAGTATCACATTGAAGGCATGGAGGGCTCATTTAGAGCTGGAATCTGACTAGTATCTTATTAATCCAACCCTTTATGGGCTATTATAAAATACAAATGAATAAGATGTATACATGGTCAATGGCACACATTTCTAGAGAATGGCAAAGTACCTGATGGTTACAGATTTGAACTTTTAAAAAATCAACTAGCAACAACAGAAGAAAACAAAGAAGTTAAATTTCCAATAAATATAAATATATTTAAAATTCTAAGTGAAATTCACATATTGATAGGAAAAGAATAGGAAAGACCTTTAGCAAAATAGAGTAACCATTTCCAGTTATGCAAATTTAGGCTGACTATATGAAGCCTATAGCAAATCAGTGTGAGATCCCCAGGTACCATATTTCCCCCTGTAAAGAGAAAGGCTCAGCAGGAATACTCAGATATTTTTAGCATCCTCACGACTCATGCTAGTGCAGGACCTACAGGTGATCACAACTCAGGAAACCAATGGCTCATAAAATCTTCTGGAAGTTTCTAAGTACTATAACTTACATACGTGAATACAAAAGACAGCCCCAGCTTATGTCTGGCCAAGCACAATATCAATTTTTAATCGCTCAATAGGAGTTTGATAGCTTTCAGAGAGTTTTGTCATGAGGTTTGATAAAATATCACCCCTGGCAGAGCTTGTACATGAACTCACAAGAGTTATGCAACTCTGTTGTCATGAGAGCAGTCTCCTAAATTCGTCCTGCATCAGAAGCACAGCCCAGCAATTTAGGAAGTTGGAACTCCGCATAGCACTGATCTACTCCTTATAACTCCATATAATACTGATGTGCTTCTCGGAGCAATGGTCTTTCTCAGCAAGGTATGCAAAGGGAAGCAGAGACGTGTTCCTCCCTCTCCTAAATTGTGAGGAAAGTTAACAGCTGTCAACAAGAGAACTAAACCCAATGCAGAAAACACTGCTTCTGTAACAATTACCTCCCCCAAATGACAACCCAATGTCATTTTTACAATGGCAGCTGACAGCCAGGGTTTCTAAGGAAACACCCATATTGGACAAACTGAAGCAAAAGGAAGAAAAGGACAGAACCTGAGAATAGAAATCATAGACCTCTATCACATATTAAACCACCTGATAAAAAAACTCCTCCTTGAATGGAAACATTTTAAAGGGGACCACAAAACTCCATGTAAGTGGAATCATTTTGCACTGCACAATATTCTACTGAGTTGAGTTTATGAAATTACCTACTTTTAAATGAAAAGAAAAAGCTATGTTTGGAAAAATATGCTGACTGGATTATTTCTTAAATTATCCCCAGATAAATGGGATCATCATCCTTTTGCACCGCTGCACCCCTCAGTAGGGCTCACATGGGACACAAACAGAGGAAGAGGCTTCACCTATTTTGAGTATTGACGGCTTTCATTTTGAAAAAGTAGAAATTTATTTATTAACTGAAATGGGTGTAGGTAGAGAAAATACTTTTCCCTCGAGAAGAGGCAGAGCATGCTGGAGTTGGGTTTCCAGAGCACTTCCCTTGCACTAACCATGCCCAAAGAAATGCCATCACAGCACAGCAAGGGAAAAGCTTTTCAGATCAAGCTGCTGTTGAATGAGGAGGGAGCAAAAATATCCCAGGACTAATTTTAGAACTTTCAAAACCTCTAATTTTTCAAAGTGTCATTGTTTGTCCAATTAGCCTAGAAAAAACTTCCAACATGTAGGCTCATCTGTGGTGAAATCAGGGCTGTGCTCTAAAAAGGGTCCCTAGCCTGTCCTGTAGCAGCCTAGAGCACAACGCTGAAGATAAATTTAGTACAAAACAACTTGGAGAAAAAGATGACCAGAAGCACTTAAGTATTTTGCCATCTCTCCTAATTATGTAGTCAAACACAACCAGCACGCAGTTAAGCAGATGATTTCACTGAATGTGACTACTGGGCTTGAGGCTGCACTGAAATATTCAGAGCTTTACCCTCAGTCAGTCAGTAATACACTCTGTGTTCAGATCAGGAGGGAAATACTTGTAGAACTGAAGTCAGGATGTTTCAGTGTGTTCTTAGAAACAGCAGCCTTGTTTGGGGTGTAACTTTGATGTTTGAAGGGTAACAGCACAGAGATCCTGAAGACACTTTACAGTACACGAATGTCCCTAGCAGAGTACCACAATTTAATATGAGAACTCCTTCTGCATCAGGGCTGAAATAGTTCTTATACTGCATGTACGAGAGACACAGCCTATACATTGTAGCTGTAAAATATGAATGCGTATGATGCCAATTAATTGTTTCCATGCGCTGTTATTTAAAGGAGCCTACAGCCAGTAGCTTGTAAACAGACAAATATACCTATAAGCACATAGGAAACACAAAACACGATTGCCAGAGGAGCACTGGGACATGCCCAGAGCAGCACAAAGCCAGGTTGCAGAATTAGGTGGGAGGAGAGCGGTCCCACACCTCACCCACCCGTCTGTCCCCCCACACACTAGGGGCTGAGAAGGGATCGCCCCAGCCCTGCCCACTTGAGAAGCAACCACCTTGCCTTCCTGCAGCTGATGGGGACAGAGAGAGACAGCCAAGCTTTCATCACCAGCATCTTTCAGTCACCAGTATCCACTAACAGCACTCAGGGACGGGGGGCATGTCTTCTAGTTTGACAAAAGCCAGGACTCTGGTACCTGTTTGCTTCAGCAGCCATCCTGTGCGTGGCTCTGAGGCAGGTCAGCAGGGGTGCCCAGGGCATTCCCGTTCATTTTAATGTCTCTTTCAATGCACTGAAAGAGTGTTCTGACATGTGGAAAGTCACTTTCAAGTGTTCCCAATGATCATATGCTATAAAATACTTTATCTGGTATCTGAAATAGGTTGAACATTTCAAATTCAAACAGACATTACCTTAGCTACCGTGCTGCAGGAGCCCTCCTCCCATTTGTAATGCCACCAGCTGGAGCCCAGGCGATGAGTTTTAATTAGTAGCAAACACACACCTGAAATACAAAGCAGAGAAAAAAAGCATCCATCACTATTTATCCTTCTTGTTACAGCCATAACCGCACTGACTGATTTGTGCTGGTCCTGGGTTTGGTCTTTTTCAAATTTGATTCATAAGGATAAAACAGGAAAAAAAAAATCTCCATGCTTGATTTAGCAAGCAGGCAGAACAAAACCCAGGTCTGACTAACCACACTAACCTTTCCAAATGCTGCGTTTCCATTGACCAACCATTTCCCTTCCTCGCAGGTTGCTGAGACTGCACAAGGAGGGAAGAACAATTGCAAGTTAATCCAATTACAGAGCACTCTAAAGGTTGCAGAGATAGAATAGCTTGCCATTTGATATATGATTAGGGATGAATTAAACTCTTCATTCATGTGACAAAATTTTAATAAGGGCAGTAAATAATTCTGTGAACAATGCAGAATATCCACATTTGTTTAAGGATTCTTGGTGAATAAAATGGAAATGAGAAGACATGAAAGAAAAGAAGGGAAAATTTCCAACCAAGTTATAAACCATTCAAAGGATTTACAAACCTTTTCTGTGACACGCCTCAAGTGGCACCCTGGGAATACGCTATAAGAGAGCCAGGTCTGGAAGGGAAAGCTGTCCCACTGCACTTGTGAAGCAGCAACAAAGGTGAAACACAGAACAGCCTTCTGCAGCCTAAATCTAATCCTGCAAAAGAGATTCTTACTACCAGGATGCTTATATTGGTCCAAGAGAAAATGCTGATAACAAGCAGGTGTGTTTTTTTAAAATTGCCTGGGCACCTTAGTAAGCCTATATGGGTTCTGTGAAAAATATCCTGCAGGAACAAGTCCTAGGGGGTGATTCTAAGGAATATAAGGTTTTCACCTCCCTTATTTGCACAAATAAAGAACTCTGACTCCTCCTTTCTTTTAGCACATTTCCCAGTGGAACAGTTTCAGCTTCAGTTGAATCTAGTTGTCCACAATTGCTGCAAAATGAGTTATTCTTTGTAATGGTCAAATGTCATCAAAATGCTGGGAAGTACTTTAATTCAGTCTTTCTACATCTTTTAAGTTTCTATCTCTTTTGCTCTTTTAACCATTGTTAACTATCAAAAAAATAAATAAAATAAAATATTTTATTTATTTATTAAGCTGTCAAAATCAAGGCATTAGATTAGAAAACATCTGTATACTTTACCTGTGGTAGCAAATATACAGGTCAATATTTTTACCTGAGAGTTTTTCAACCCAGATTGAAGGCTAGGAGTCTAAGCAAGAGTCTAAATGTCTACCTTACTAAAAGCAAGGCAGCAATATTAAAAACCCATAATTAAAAATAATAATAATAAAAAAAAAAATTATCCATATTCGTATGGGCTTGTTGTTGCCTGTGGTCAAACACACTTCACAATGATACAGAACATAAAGTTCATAAAGTTGTTTGTAGTTAAGTTATGAGATGTTCCCATTCAAATATGAGCATAAAGGTACTCTTAGCTTCAAATTCAGATCTATGTATATTATGTGAATACTTTAAGATATGCAGAATCCTCCAAGTTAGCACTAACAGAACCTTTGGTTAAAAGCATTGTCCAGTAAAAGCCCAGGATTTTGAAAGAGTGAAGATGTCATGGTTTATGTCCTGTCCCAGCCTGAGAAGTTCTTATTGCGATACTCAATCGTATGAAATGTGTGTGCATGTATTTAACAGATGAATGAATATGGTAACCATCCATGCCATAGATTTCAAAAATGAAGAAGGACGTCCCACACAGGCTAAGCAAAATTTCTCCTTTTAACGGTAAAACACTGCTAACCATTTGTTCATGTTTTATGTAACACACTAACTTGTCTTTTACTTTTTTTTTTTATTCCCAGCTCTCACTATTTATGTATATTTCATGTTCTACTCTTGACTTGTGGCTTCATTTCTTACACTGAAAAGCATATTCAGCAAAATCTGTTTTTCTTGAAGCTCTGTCATTATTTACTGTAATTTAAGATCACTAATAAGCTTCTCCCTTCCTGCAAGGACTTTTAGACCTCAAGTTCAATTCTGTCATTCCCTTACCTTTTACTGTCAAAAGTATCTATTTTTTTTTTCCTCTTCTTTTTTTCCTTGTACTCCTGTCATGGAAGACCTGGTTCTTTACTAAGATTTTAGGCAGCAGTTTAACAAGGGAATGGCTATTTCTCTCAGATATGAGTGTCTGCAAACCCACTGCAAAATTTGTTTTATCCTTGGAAATCTGTGGCGCTCCAGTGCCATGTGAATCAAGGTCCTGAATTTTACTGATGGGATTTTATGCTAAAACTGTTTTTGTTTTTTTTTCTTTTTGGATCTTTTGGATCTCAGTAGCTACCCTTCCACATCCAGTGATTAAAATTTTGGCCTGTGTGACTCACTGTGGTCCTAGTGTGACCTGGGGCTGGGATTAAGGGTGGACATCCTGTAGTGAGCAGCCTGTTCTCTTCAAAGGAAAGAATCACAGCCTTGATCTCATGAAGTAGGTTTATGAGTCCCAGTGAGAAGTCACTTGAGCAGAAAGGAGTTAGTAAGGAGATTTATATACTCGGGAGCATGGAAATCACTTCCATTTTCTCTCTAAGCTAGTGGCAAGGTTTTAACAACACTGGTCTGGCAACATGTTAATGGCAAGCAGTTCCTTACAGTCAAGGGTTGCCTGTAACCCAAGTTTGAAACACCAAACTCAAATTTTGCAGATTTGCAATTTATATTTGGCTAGCTTACTTTTTACAGTTCCATCTAAATGTGAATGAAAGGAAGAAATAAAATATATTTGAATTTGTGCAAATCTTTACTCGCAATATCAGCATTTCTGTTACAGTTAAATGAATATGGTGTGTCAGTCTACATATAAACCAAACCCACTATTCTTATTCAAGAAATATATCACAGGATAAAAGAATTTCCTTGCTACAGCACAGTCATGGCCACCTCACTATCCCTGCTGGTGGGCAATGACAAATCTATTAGAGAAAATTAGAAGTTCCCTGGTCACAGGCAAGTGCAGTCAAAAATTTTATTTTATTATTTTATTTTATTTTATTTTATTTTATTTTATTTTATTTTATTTTAATTTTTTCCTCGGAGGAAATTAGCCACCAACCCAGTTCTGGAGGGTGCAATGTGCCTGGAAGACCACTGTTACATATTTCTTCAAAAGAACTGAACAGAGATCCAGATCCAGGCATCCAGGTATTGCTTTCCATCCCAGTTCAATTTTGGGTCTTGATGTACATAGGCTTACAGCAAAGGGTTTCAATATTGGTGGGTTTCAGTAGGGTTCAAGGGTTTCAATATTATTTTTTTGGAATGCGTTGGTATTTCTCCTACATTAAATTGTGTGCTTGACCACTTACTGTTCTTGTTGTATTATTAAAAGAGCAAATATCAGCACATAGTTTACTCTCAGCAGCTCATTTATTACTGGAAAATATAACTTAAGCATACCCTCTTTGATTTATTTCTTGTCTTGAACAGCTTACCTCAATCTTTTCACTCAGCTCTTGCAGCAGTCTTCCGAGAAATCCAGTGTTTCACAGTGCCTGCCTCAGTATTCCTTAAATGCCTCAATATTATTTTTTCTATATATGTATATTTTTTCTTTCTGACAGATTGAATAGCAATTAATGTAATATTCTGGATGAGCACCTAGCTTTTGTCAGCAGAATAGCATCTATTTCCTGGTCTGTACTGCAGAGTTTATGCTTGTGCACACAAACTTTAATGGCTGGTTTGAAAACTGGTGCACGTTGAATAAGGATCCTGTACTGATGTCCAAACATATGTGTGAGTGTGGTTGTCAGCAATGAGTATATCAGCCTCTGCACTGACTTTTTGCCTTGCATTTTTAATTTCCTCTAACATTGTCTACCTTTGTCAAATATTAGGATATTTGTATGTTACAAATGCTGTGATCTCACTATTAATAATGGAACCTCTTCATTGTGTCTTGCTGTGAGGATAATTTTTTCCTCATTTTTCATGACACCTCTTCATCTGCAATGAAACTACCTTACAACACAGTAGCTTTCATAATATTGTATTCTGAAAGACTTCTAACAAAGGCTCTCTCCAAAGCCCTAAAAATAACTATTAATCTCTTTGTTGAAAAGCCCAACAAGGGCTATTGGAGTAGAAAACCCTTACCAGGAGAATCTTTAGGAAGGACTTGAAAATTTTAATAATGTACTTCCATGTGCAAGTCACTTATTAAAATCAAAGTCATTGCATAACTAGATAACTTTCAGGATCAGATTCCATGTCAGTAAATACATTGGGATCATGTAAATACATTACACGATAATTTCTAAGCCAGGAATAATTATTTTATGCTGGTATTTATTATTTATGAAAAATATTTAAAAACATGAGTATAAAATTTCTGGGGACCTAATTATAGGTATATATAGGCAATCTCAACTGTTATGTCCGATAAGATTTTGAATAGTTTATCATACACCCCGCCTCTGTGTTGATGGGTTGAAGTACTTAACACACAGAAGATATTTATATTGTTTGTCACAGAGGGCTGAGAGCAAACCCGGGGTCTTATTTTCTTTAAAAAAATATAAATCACTACTTTTGCTTTAATTTACTACTTTAGTTTTACTTGCTGAACCACCAATATAAACATCTGTTCTTCCCCAGGAACAATGGTTAACAAGGTTACATTACAACTTACATATATGACTTTACAAAGCATACTGATACCAGTACAGATTCAATACAAATTCACTCCCAAATGTGATCACAAGTAATATTTGTGTTTTATTTCCTTCTAAAAAAATCCAGAAATATATTTTGGATTAAGTCTTGTTTGGTTTGGTTTTCTTATTTGGTTGTTCCTATTGTTTGAGTAAGATAGGTCTCAAGAGCACTTCAGGACAAATTATATTTTATATATATGATTTTCCTGAAAAAAGGACTTTTTTTTTTTTTCTCTGAGTTAGAGACATGGCCTAACCAAAGGGCTTTTAATTAGTTTTAATTCACTCATATCTGCATATCTGTGAGGGTAATACTATAGCAGTCTTAAAATGTTTAAGAGTTCCAGTGTAAGGATATTTATTAGGGACTTTATAGACCATCCTTCAAATCAGACACCTTAACAAAATTCTTCCAACTGACAGAAACAATAAACTTCCAGGCTTTCTTACTGACATACATTAATATCTAATGATGATTCCACCTTGCCTTCCCCAGATCATTTCAGTAATTTAATATTGAGTTATACAACCTAATGAGGGAAATTAATTTCCTAAAATTACTTTCCGTGAATGAAACCAGGCATAAGGTGTATAATCAGTTGATTTTTTTTCTTCCAGAGGAAAGATAATCACAGCAAACGGAACAAACTGGGATGTCTGAGATGGAAAAACACTTTATTTTCTTTCCGAAACAATTTTACATAATAATTCTATTTTTACCCTTCCATTGCCTTCTATCCAATCTGTCTTCATTTTGAAAAGGTACAGCAATTGCACAGATAAAGATCTTTAGCTCCTCAGGTACCTATTTGATAATAATTAACAATAAATCTAAAGATTACCCATATAGGATTTCTTTCAGAATTTTTGAATCATCTCAGACATGCTTCTTCAGATAGGAGCTTTCCACATATATAACTCAAATGGGATACATTTTGCTCCTCCTGTATTATTAATAACTCTTTAAAAAGTGTAGAATTTTCTAGTTTCATTCTAGAAGGCACTTCCAAATCCAGGATTAAAGCATTAATATTAATAGCCAGAATATGACCCTATTGCATTAAATTCCTGAAGCATCTTTCTACAGATTCATGAAAGGCGATTTTACTCTTTTGGAGATAAAAAAGCTGGTATTAAAAAAAAATAAAAAATAAATAAAAAAAATCTGAGGGTCTTTACTACTGGCCAAATCTCTTTGTCTTCTTTCCCAATGAGGGAAGAGGAGCACTGCAGAGAAGAAAACCCCCTGCATGCCATGGTGGGCTGTCCCCCCGATGGGTAGCAGGTCTCTGCACTCTTGCTGACATGCTCGGATGGGCAATAAGCCACCTTGGTGGGCCAGCCTCACCCCCCAAGCAAAGCAGCCCCTGCTGCAGCCGAGGATGCTCCGGAGCTGCCAGGAGGGGAAGCGTTGTGTAGATTCCTAAAAATATTAGTGCTTGCAATAGCTGCCAAAAAGCTCCAGCGCAGGCAGGGAGGGGAGCAGCGCATGCTGCCCTCCTGGTTCCTGCAGCAGGATTTCGGCACGCTTTTGGTGGCAGCCCGTTGTGTTAGTTTTAGCAGTTAATGAAAGACCTAAGGCAATCTAATTCAAGCTCTTTTCTGGGGAAGCATGCCAGCTACATTCCCAGGCCAATTATTGCTTTCACAAAGTGCTCTAAATCTGTCAACAAGCAAAAGTGTGAACTACAGAATAATAACAGAGTTGAGAAGGTGACCCAGTTGTTACAAGAGGAGTGTTTCTTCTTGCAGTGGGAGCAATGAAAGTTGGCTGCCTCGCAGCCAGCCAGCTCCCAGCACTAGCGTGTGATCAAGTGACATGCTTATATACTGTTAGTACTCACCAACATTCTCTTAATCTCTTTTTTTTTTTTTTTTTTTTTTTTAAAAAAAGGCATACGGTTTGGTGGTAAATGACTGTTTATTCCTACACATCAATATGACAAATAGTTTGCAAGCTACCATGGGAACACCCATGAAGGTTCAAATAACTTCTTACTGCTGGGAGCCTGATCAAAGGCAGCTACAAGATTTGTAGCTACAGAATTAACAACATCTTGATGTATATGGATATATTTTTCTTAAAAATAAATATTTAATAAGGGAAATTACTGAAATAAAATGGTTGTAATCAATTTCTTTATAATTAAGTACTTCTATCTACTTCAAATATTCAACATCATTGCTGGGTATACAGTTTTCTTAAAAAGAAGAAATTAAAAAATCTTTGCATTATTTTTTTTTATTTTTGATTCAGTGTCATAAAGGCCAGCATTTGAGAAACCACCCATCTGTCTTACCTAGAACACAGGAAGGCTTCTCACCAGATACCAGGTAATTTCTTTTCTTCAACCACGTGTGCCGTAATTAAATGGCGCATGATGTTGCCTCGGCCCCCAGGGGGCTGCTGGCACATGCTCAACAAGTACAAGTGCTTTGGCTGTGCTCTGCTCCTCCAAGAGTGATTGATTTGCATCTGAAACTTCCTAAGCTTAGCTCTTCTCCAAAAATAGCCACGGTCTGCAAAGGCTGAAAGCTATTCCAGCTTGTCAATACGCCCTGTGCTTTGGCTCCGGCCCGAACCTCGAGTCTGGGTGCTGACCCCCCACGGCCACAGCTCCGTAACTGCAGGAGTTATTCTGAGGACTCCACGAGCAGAGCAGAATTTGAAGGCAAAGCCCCAGCATATTTTGTGGAGTACAGCTTGGTAAGATCTCATATTGTAAAAGGAGACAAAATTTTATAACCACGTGAACCAAAATTACAGGATTGATGGTGACTGTCAACCTAATTATGAGAATGAATCATGTCTGGCTCTACAGTTATTAGTCAAGGTAATTCATTATTTGCTTAAAAATAACATTGAGATTTAACCAATAAAACCATTTATTGGTGGTTGGTCTTTTTTTTCCTTTTTTTTTTTTTTTTCCTAGTCTAAAATGTCAACCCCATTAAGAAAACTTAAAAGAAAAAAGTCAGAAAATTATCTTAGGCATAATAAACCATCTTTCATCATTTGAATAAATAGAAAGTGGAGGCATTATCAGAAATAGATTTGGGTATGTGATTTATGCAATGAAATATTACAGCTTTTCCACCAGGGGCCCAGAGGACTTACAATTAAATAAAACATTATTTTTTACTAAAAAAAAAAAAGTGGCCTTAATTAAAGGTGAAAAAATATCTGAAGGCAGTAAGTTTCCCCATATTCTTTCCATTTACACATCTAAGCCTGCTGACTCTCTCAGCAATGATTTCTACCCCACACAGAGATGCTGTGGTGTTGTTTCCCTGCGGACTCTGCCTTTGCTGTCTGGAGATTTCCCCAGTGCAGATTATGGGAGATGCAGGGAGGTCACCCTGGTTGGAAGCCTCCTTGTGCCGCTCGCCCCAGCCCTTGCACCTATGGCTTTGTCTCACCTTGGCTGCTTCATGGCAGTTCTTCAAGGAGCCACAGGCAAAAAAAACCTCCTGGATCCACAGTCGGGCAGAGAGGGACATGCTGGCCCGACCGAGGGCAGAAGAGGGATGTAACAAAAAGGAAGTCAAGGAAAACAAATCAAAAGGCAACCAGAAAGCTTGCCTCCACACTATCTTCTCCACACAGTACTGATGATGCAGTATTGATGCAGTGTCTACTGCTAGGGAAAGGTGGGTTCAGAAAGATATCCGGAGAATTTCTCCCAGTCAAACTGGGAAAATGAACCACAAGAGCTGGAAAAGTAGAATGAGGAAAAGGAGGACGCGTGAAGGCTAAAGGCCCAAACTGAGCAGAGTCTCTGGGCTGGTGCAGTAGGGTGGATTTTGTCTCAGTTGTCAGTCGTCTGTATGATCCCCGTACTTGGAAACGAGCAGAAGCATTCGATTGCCCATCAGACGAAAAATAAGCCTTACCTCCAAAGGAGTTAAACGTCTTAAAAACTGAACTCTTCAGATTTTATTAGTGATTGAATAGCTGTAGGTGTTTCTAAGCAAAAATCAATAGAGAGATTAGCTGCAAGAATCTGCCGAGAGATTATGGGCAAGGCTTTGTCAAACGGATAGCCATCGTGTTCAGAGACAGGGTGCTGCCCTTTGGGCCAGGGACCAGGTGTGTTCGAGCCGATTCCTTGCCCTTCGCTCCACCGGAGCACTGCGGTGAGGAGCAGCCATTGATCGCCAGCTCGCTCCATCACACAGAGCTGTGTCTGGCACGGCCACGGCACTGAGCAGCAGCCGTGGTAACCAGGCGAGGCTCTCACATACTCAGGCAGCAATCAGTCCGGTGACTTCTATGAATTTCTGAGAGCAAAACAGAGCAATAGACTCAGCAAGACTGTTTTTACAAGGAGGAATCGCTGTGCTTTTGGACCTACAGTCTCCGCATCACAATATCCCTAAGAGGATTTCTGTATACTCCCATGACAAGCAATTGCACAGTTTGTACATGAAATATTTCCATGGATTAGAGAAGTTAGAGCCTGCCATTCAATTTGATTAAAGTATTAATATTTTTCTTTCACATATGCGTCGTTCTATAGCCCATGTCAGGGAGTACAATTCACTGTGTATTTTCAAAGCATATTACAAAAGTATATTACTATACCAAACTAAAAGTATTTACTATACTATACTAAAAGTATATTGAAAGTATATTACTATATTCAAAGATTTTTAATTTATTTTTGAGCATTTTACAACAATATTCCTACTTTCAGATGAAACAAAATTTTTGAATATTTTTAATGATCTCATTAATGGCATACCAGGTGTGTGTGTTTCCACAAGTAGTTTTAAGCATCACTTAATTGCATCACTTCAGACATTCCCCTTTTTATATCATTTTGTGAAGACTAAACAGAGATGATCTGCTTCTATAGAAACTGGCTATAGTCAGCTGTACTGACAAATTTGAATGCAACAGCAAGATACTGATGATAATTGTTTGAAAATGCGTCTGAACTTGTGAAATTAAATTTGAAACATGTTCACAACAACACAAGGGTTTTTATCATGCAAACTTAAAGCTTCTGTGCTGTTTTTCCTCTTTCAGGGTCTCCTCTGCTATTTCAGTGAGGTCCTGGACCTTGATGTTTCCAGGAGAGAGGCAAAGGGGACCAGCAGCCCTTCACAGCAAGATTGCTGCCTCTTCTCCACGTGGGTCTGCTGTGTCTGCTAGTAAGGGGCACAAATTAGATTAATTAGATTAATTGGTGGTGTCAGTCCAGCAGCTGGTGGACAAGTGTCCATAAAATAATCAACAATCTCAACAAGGAAGACAAGAAGGCAGATGGACTAAAATATTTCCTTCCTTTGAAAACATGAAATCAAATCTTAAAAGGCAACTTTGAGACAATCAAAAGAATAATGCTGGAGTTTTCTTTGATGCTTTGCCTTCTTTCTAACTGCAGGTAGAAAAAAGTGGCATGCTTTTAAATTAAACTAAGTAACCAAACTAAAATTAAAACTAAAATTAGGCCTACACTAAAAAGTAGGTTAAGTGAAATGTCTACTCTTTCACATTAAAACAAAACAAATAAAAAAATCTGATACAGGGTGGCTCCTGTGTGTGGCATCTAAAGTGAGTCAGAACACGGTTCATCCACAGAAAAGGATTTAAATTTTTAGGTATAATTTGCCAATAACTCATTCAATGTGATTAAATTTAAATGTTCATGAAGTGACAATCATACTCTGGGAACTGAAAACATAATATGTAAACTGATTCCATATGAAAATAAATTTTTAAAACTTAATATAAATAAAGTTGTCACTCTGCTCTTTCATTTCTCCCAACTCGTAGACATGTTTAAAATAAAACATAGGAAATTCACTGATCATTTATTCATGCTCATAAAACATTTCTCTGCTTGTTAAATGCAACAGAACTGGACCTTTAATTTATCTTTACCAGGAACTACTTCAAGACAGGGAGTTTCCAGGAATATTTCCAAAAAAAAATCTTTGCATTAAAAGAAAAAATTAATACAGATGCCATGCTTCTTGCCCTTGGTGAAATCCATTCACTTTTATAGTTACCATTAATGTTACTGTTAAAATTTCTAGGTTAAATTAAAATTTCAAATTAAATTCCACATTTAGCCCACCCATAGCTATGTGAGGCATCTGGAAGAGTATCCTAGGCAAGCAAGAAGGGTACAGACTCTGTGCAGAAACACATGGTGCAGGTCTGAAGAGTTACTTGCTTTTACTTTTATTTTACCAACATACCGTTTGTTGTTCAGCCTATCAAAAAGCTATAGTTCACTGCAATTCAACAAGCTATAATGCACTGCAATTCAAGGCTGGTGTGCTTAAAAAAAACCTCAGTCTCCATTTCGTTACCTCCACTTGCAATGAGGGACTTCATGTTTATATACAGAACAAACTGTTTTGGAGCTCTCTTATTAAGTACCTGCATCTGTCTTCTGTAGGCATTCACAACACAGCTTTTATCAGAGATGCTGAATATGAAATTTTGTGAAAAGAATCCCTCATTGTAGAGGGTATGTGAAGTGAAGAATCTGGCTCCACAGCAAGATTTTAAGGGAGCATTCTGTTCCCCAGGTCACTCACCCTCTGTAAACTCCACAATTTAAGTCTACAGAACAGTGTGTCATGTCAGCATTCCTCTTTGCTCTCAGCATTTAAAACAATGTCCTAAGGTTTTGGCTGGTGGACGTAGATTTCCAACAGAAGCAGCTCTACTCTCTTTTTCAAACTCCAGACTCCTGCAGACACCAAAGATAAGACAGCTTTGTGCAGAGGTGAGGTGTTGTCCCAAGGTTAAATGGTGCTAACTAGCTCTCCTGTATTCTCGTCTTCTCCAAGAGTTTTCATCCACCTTATAGATACCAGGCATTGAAAAAGGAAGGAATAACAAAACAACAAACAACTCACCCCTGACTGCCTACTCCAAGACACTGTGGTGGTTTTGCCAATACGCAGGCTTGCCTTTTCTAGACTTACATGGAAGTTCACAAACTCAGCTCTCAAAATCTCAGGTCAAAACTAAGATGGAGGAGAGCATTTTGCATGTTAGTAGGACCAGGTTTTGACAGTCTGCAAACCCCAGTGACCAGCTCCTGCACAAGACCAGCTTATTCTCTCTGGGTGCCCTGGCTCAGCAGAGCAGACCGGGGTCCTGTGTCTGCCCCCAAGCACTGCATGAGGCTGGCTTGGCCTCTGGGTACCAAAATGGCTGAGCAGAATTGCACAGTTGGCCAGCGATTCACTGCGGTATGGATAACACTTCAGGCTCCAGAGGTGGATCTGTTGAGCTGCGATGCCCATGCAGAGCCAGCTTTGAAACCAGAGTGAGTCACTGCATTCCTTGAGTAGCTCCATCCCTGGTGGCCCTGTGGTTGTTTTCTGTGGTACAAGGCCCTTTCTGTGCTGTGGTGACCTACTTGCATATTCTGGTTTGATAAAGATTAAAAAGAAAAAAAAAAAAAAGAAAAAAAAAAAAGGACAAAAGCCCTGAACCCTTCAACAACAAAACCATGAACAAAGAAACAAGAGACTACTTTTTAACTTGTTCTTTAACATTCTTAAGCTGTTATGGAAAATAAGTAAGTCTCAAATCCCGTAATTCGTTCTTTATATACCTGAGGCAATGAAATATGCATTTTTGTATGTTGGATTTTGCCTCAAATAGCTTTGTAATAGTCTTATCCCAATGATGAACTGCTTTTTTTTTTTTCATAAAATTCTTTCCACTATTGTAAGCAAAGATTTAAGAAACAAAGATTTCTTTTTAAGATCTACAGCAAATAGGACTTATATTTGAACATTTACATTTGAATATTAGGGACTTTAAATAATCTGTCTGTGAAAGACAAATAAATCAAGTATTCAGAACAGTGAGAACAGAGTTTTAATTTTTTTTTTTTTTTTTTTTTTTTTTCTGAGAGAAACAGTATAAACTATAACATGTAAGTTGTGATTTTTGTTCTCTGAATTGTCATCACCGTTGCAGAGTAAGATGATGTAGAGGTCTGCCAAATACTGGGGCAGTTAAAGAAAACATTAAAAATACTTGAAGTAGCAGATAAATTGAAGGCTTATGGCACAGCATACTCCAGGGAATAAGAGATGATATAAGCATTTGGATGTGTCCCACTGTCACAGGGCATGTCCACACTGGGCAATGGAGTTGTCTACACTGGCAGAGACCTGAGTCAGCAAACCCAGATGAGACAAAAAGAAAATTATAACATGCTATTCAGATTATATTGCTTTAGGTACATAGCCCTGAACTAGTAATAAACTATACATAAAAAGAGTAAATCTTTGTTTGAATTCAAAACAATCTGGGCTATCCAACAAGTTGGGTTAACTAACAAGTTACCAATACTACTCTCCAAGGGGTCTAAATCCCACATTCCACAGATCAGCAATGTGGAACTTCACTAGTTTTAGTGGCTCTGCAACCATGTAAGAGAACAATCTGGCTCATACAGCAATGCAGGGAACATTTTCTGTCACAGGACAGCTGGATTATCTTTGCATAGTAGCATTTCATACTGTCTTAGTGCTGACCAGGTCAACATGGGTGCTTTTCTGAAAGCAAATGATGCAGAATATAATTCCATTCTTCAGTATCAATTCTGTGGTTGGTATTTTATGTGGTTGTTTTTTAATGTATCACCAGGCTACCCGATTATACATAAATGAATCTGTTGATAACTATGCTCTTCCTCTACAGGCAGTCTCCACGTTATAGACTGGAAATGGAGATACAGAGACAGTTAAAGTCTTATTCACAGTGCAGATCTCTGTGTAGTTATTCCTAGTGTTGCTGCAGACTAGTTGTACCAATAATTATCCTACTATTTTTGTATTTTATTTTATTTTGAGTAGAGAAGTGAACTATTCTGGTAAAATATTTTTTTTGCAGGTATACCAGGATGTCTTAATATTTGACTACCATGGCTACACCCTAAAAATCATGTTGAGAAACTTGGCAAAATGGGGAGTTCAAACAAACCTGAGACATTCAAGACCACAGTAAACTCCAGATCAGCATTCAAAATCAGATATCTAACTAACAAAACCCCAAGAGTTCAACATGAGAAAAGATTTTAGGAAACTATGGAGAAAGTATGCAAAAACCCAGATATTTCTAATACTGTCAGTCATGATAAGAGATGGAGACATAAAGACATCGACAAATCCTACCTCAGAGGTATCCAACATGTTCCAGGAGAAACAATACCCAGCAATCAGAAAATTTGTTTGACATTAGTCTGTGAAGAAAAGGACATTTACAAAGGGATTCATGGGAATTAGAACAGAAATCCAAAAAACAAATAGGATTTGATGATGAGGCTCCTACATATAACTTACAAAATGCTCCCCCAGTTTAAGTATATTAGAATGCATTATATAAGGTCATATGACAGATTATCTATAATCTGTATAAATACAGTGCCAGGAACTGCTCATAGACTAGGGACATGAAGAATTAGGTGTCCTACAAAAAAAAAAGTTCCCTGGCCCAGAAATTTGCTCCCTAAGTAGAAGGCAAAAAAATGATAAGACAGGAGTATACAAAACAAGAGAACACAGGTCAGACAACAGGATTAGCAAGTGGTTGGAGTGCATTGGCAGCCTAGCTCCTCTTTAACATATAAGTATTTTAGTAAAAAAAAAAAAAAAAAAATGGTTTTCAGAGATATAAAAGAAGAGAATGAGAACATGAGCACACAATGGCACAACCAATTTCATGGCTGAATACCTACTTGCTGTATGTTGGAGTTGTTGTCCTGGTGTGACTGTAGCATGAATGAGACCTGGGAAGTTGAAGGGAAAATAATAAATGCAGTGGCATATATGCTGCTAATAGCACTAGAAAGGATGAAAACTATTTCTGAAACAGCTGAAAATTGAAAGCCTAAAAAAAATAAAAAATCATAGAACTAGATTACATACTCCAAGAAATGGACAAGGAAAGTTATTGTCAGCAGGCTAAAGTATGTGACTGGGACAAAAGATGTGATGTGGACAAGACTTACGTAATGGAGACATCTTAGATACCTAATTTGGAAACTCTGCAAGTGAATCATGAATATTAGACAGCTTTTTTTTTTTTTTTTTTTTTTTTTTTTTTTTTTTTTTACCATTTCACTCTGCTTTCATCTTTACTTCATCTTTAATTTCTAAGGTGAAAATTTTTGACAGTGGCTTCTGTCATTCACAGATATTTTGCTGAACTTTACCTTGCGGGAAATATCTTCAACTTGAATGTGCCCCAACATGCTTTTAATGCATTTCCAGTATTCTCTGAAAGCACTGTGAATTGTTCCATTGATTTCAATAGTCTTCAGATCAGACCCATGGGACTGAAAGATAAATGTATTACATACTCCAGAATGAACGGTTAAAAAGAGAGTGCAGTAAGATTAATGCATTTGTAACTATTGTTTCCACAGTGGCAATAAAGAATAAGTAGGATAACAGATTACGAGTCAAGATAATATATCCTGAAAATATATCATTTGAAAGTGGCTGCATTGCTCTTAATTACATGGATATTTTTTCCATTCATATGACACTTTTCAAGAAAGTGAATCTATATTGACATTTTGAGCTGGAGGAGAGTTTTCTAAGGTACACGTATTTGGTTCACACAAGGGAACTGATAAGCACTAGTCTCATTAAGTGGCAAGGACATTTAAAATACAACAAAACTATTGCATAAATGTTTTCACGGAGTTGCATTAATGAGACAATGTGGTCACAGATCTTAGTGGAGGAACTTCTCTTAGGTATTGTTACCTAATCTCTAGCACTCAGTTCCCATATTGACCATCATCTATGTCAAAGTTAGTTTCAATTTTCTTTAATCTGATTTACTAACATCTTTCTCCCCAAACATACACCAGATTTTATTGTCTGCATATTCATCAGGTGAAACCTATATGTTCACCCATCAATGAAAAAATGGCTGGATCACTAACTCTTTCATTTTCATTGTTTGGCCAAGATTTTTGAAATAGAGAAGCCCATCCTCGTTTACTGCACACGCATGCAATCCTGTTGATTCAAAGTGTTCATATGTAATTAAAGCTTTGCAGTGATGCATCCCCCTGAGTTCACTTCTACTCAATATTCAAGGAGTTTCAGCGGCTTATTCCCCTCAGACAGCAACAGCCTATTTTTCGCCTTAGTTGCAGCAGGTTCATTAGGGATCCAGCGAGGAGCTTTAACTGAGCCAATTACATTGGCACCGCTTTAAAACAGTGACAAGCTTATGGGTCTTGGGGGACTTCTCTCTTGCCCTCTCTCACTATCCAAAAACGTGAGCTGTGTGTTTCTTTATTTATTTTTCCTTGGAGAAAAGAGTGGCAGAAGGACACCCAGTTAACGAGATGGCAGCAGTGGCACCCACCTCTGCAAAACAGGCCCCGGGTGACCACATGCACATCAGAACATCGCTGCTTTCTTCTGCATCTCCCGTGGTACCTCTCACTTCTTCGATGATGTCAATGAGGGAGGCAGCTAAAGAAACAGGTCTTTTCTGCATTATTTAAATACTGCCTTCACATATCCTCAGCTACTGCTCACAGGCACCCAAAAGTCTGATCAGCAGTCAAAGTGTTGCTTCTCAAGGTGAAGACACGATCTGTCTGCTGTTCATTACAATCTTAAGTTGAAATCAGACATTTAACTGTTTGTGTTCAACATGGATTTTAAAATGCGGAAGCTTAAAGCTTCATGTGCTCATGACTCAGATGTTTTATTCAAAGCATAAATGCCTTCAATAAATATTCATGTTCCAGTGTACGTACTGAAATATCCCATCTCAGTCAACCAACTTTAAGCATTAGTTTTATGGTACTGATACTATTTTTTAGCCCCAAGTACAATCTTAATTGCACTTATGCAACTCTACTATATTTATTCTGGTTACAGGGGGTCAGAAGCGATAAAAATTCAATTACTATTTCTGATGCGTGACAACAACTTTGTGTCTTTACATGTGTTTTTTTTTTTTTCACTGTTTCTTCTAAAACAGGCCTCACTGTTATTAGCACTTTGATTACAGGCCTTCATCCTCCTATACCATTATGCATTTGCATTTGGTAGACAAATTGAATATTTCTTTACCCCTTCACATATCCACTGTCTGCCTGATGGTGGCAGAGCAAGCAGACCGTGCCATAACACAAAAGACATTGTATTTCATACGCTTCTGTGAACATACAATTAAATATACTGCTTATAATATACAGCAACCTACCATCAAGGCATGGCTTTTAACAGCACAGAAACCCCCAATTTTTTTGTTCATCTGTCCAGGTAAAGCATGTGCCATAAATCTGCCCACAGCATGCTCAGAAAGCTTCAAAATTTGGGAATAGAAATGTCCGAAAGATTAAACAAACAAATGAAAAAAATTAAATAAAATTTAATCTCTGTCTTTCCAGGTACAATTCTACCTTTAAGCAGGAAGATCGCCTTCAGCCCGTCAGGTTTCCCACTGAAGTGCATGCTATGAATGTATAGGTAGCAATTAAGGAAAAATAATATAAAACCAGCTCAGAAGTTGCCATGTTCCATACTCAGGCCTGTCTTTTTGAGTACTATAAGGCTAAGTGACACAGGAAGGTATAATGGAGCACAGTTTGGGCCACAGTGCTGTCTATCTTACTACAGGTACTTCTTAAGGCCAATGAATATGACTTTGTGAGATCTTGAACTTTTTGACCTAAGTTAGCACTGAATTAAACACATGTTTACCCTCAGAGTCCAACACAGAGCATGGTTACATTTCCATTAACAAGCATTGCAAAGTGACAGATACAGATCTGTGAGCTGAACCAGACTGGGCTAGGGCTCAGTGCCTGTTTCGGATGTTTTGATATAAATAAATAAGGAGCAGAGCACATATAGCAAACGGTTATTTAAAATGTGTTCTGGTCAATATAGGGACTTAAATATTTACCCAAGACAATAGTCATATAATTTAAAATAATGGGTATATCTGAGAAAATTGTTCTCTGCTTGTGGATATTCTCTGGTCACATTGATCAAATGACTTATGAATTATTTATTCAGCCTTGCTCTTAAATTTAAAAGCAAGAATTATTGATTTTGCTTCATATATCACATTATGGAATTGGAATATAGGGAAAAAAAATATACCATGACTAACGTGGCGTGGAAACAGCCCATCTTCATGCACTCATCTGGTTTGTAGAAGAGAGGAGGATGTACAGAGGTTGCTACTACAAAGTTAGTGAGCAAATCTGGCTCCAGTGGCCTCTGTAAAACCCTAACAACATGAAGAAGCTCTTCCTTGAGCTACAGAATACCACATGGAGTTTGAATTAAAAATAAATAAATAAATGCAGTTTGACTTTGATTCAAAAATGCAAGTATTGCACTCCCATCCTGTGCTTTCTACCAAAGACACTGTTTCCTATGTATCAAAGCTAGCCGAGACTTAAATATCAGAGGTGAACAACAGCAAAGTAAAGTATTTACATCGCTGGAGTAATAGGCACAGTCTGAGAATGCTTAAAACTGAAAGACGATTTCCTAGGAAGAGCTGAAGATTTTGTTTCTATTTTTAGTACTGAACCACATAGAGAATGATAGACTTTGCAAGGGAAGAAGCAACAGTACTGTAAATAAAACTTTCAGTCACAAAAAAATAATAGTGTTTTGTTTTATACATGAGTTATTAAGGTTAACAACCACTTGTAGATTTGCTCCTTCCCATTAATATATTGCAAACAAAATATTGCCTTCTGAGGTGGACATCAGCTCCTTTCGTGAGGCCAGGTACAAAAGGAGTGTTAAGCCCTTGAAGTAAGAGCCAGAGATTTCCCATGGGTTTCTGGGTCCATTAATATCCCTGTCATTCCTAGCCAGCTCTTTCATATCTTAGACTTTGTAACAATGGAAAGCTTGCAAGGCTCCAAAGCACCATCGTTAAAATAACAGATTACAAGGACATAGCTCAGCATCACCTTACCGTGAATGATATCTGATCAGAAGAGCTTCTTAAAAATTCAGGCTTGAGAACTGTACTCCAAAATATGAGAGAAACCTTTCTTTTAGTTATGCAACTTCTTTTGACTTGAGACAAATGCTTGCAGATCTTATTTTAGTGGCTTCAGGCAGTAAAATCTGGAAATCGCCAATCTGAAGGTGTGCCTGTCTACAGTTACTCGATCCACTGGAAAATACAGAAACAAATTATTAAGAAACATAATTTTGAATATTTCCATTGTGCTTTATATTAATACTTTTTTTTTTTTAAACACAAAGTGAGTCTCAACAGTCCAAAAATGCAGTCATGTAGACACTTCTCAGTGCGTGACATGCTACTGAATTTTGCTATCTCCTGCTCAAGTTAACTTGTACAGATGAATAATATGGCTGCTGTGATCTACATCATATTTACCATATGGAGAAAAATGATGTAACATTTGGCAAGATGCTCTTCTTACTAGCTTATTTTAAAAACTGTACCTTTAAAAAGAATACCTAAAGTGAATCTGTAAGGAAGGTAAATGACTGGATTTTACAGAAGCCTTTGGCTACAGCCCCATTTTATCAGGAGATGGTTCATGACATACAATATTAATGGAATTTAAAGATAAACCATTTGGTGATGCATGGAGGAGTTGTTGCATCTGCAGAGGATGTAACTCTGCATCTGATTATAGGGAGCTTTTGATGAAGTATTAATACAAGAGAAGAAGCAAATACTTCTGTCCCCCCCTTGGAGTAAAATCTACCTTGTATGAGGGAAAAAAAAAAAAAAAGAAAAAAAAAGTTTATATATATTTCTATTTTGAAATCACAGTTGGCAAATTAGATCCACATTTCTATGAGAGAAATTGCTTTACCAAGAAGCATCACAAATGAGATTTCAAATACCTTGTGTTTCAAAGTTTTTCATGGTTGCTTATATAATACATTTACTGTATAGGAAGAGTTATTCTCTGTACTATATCTGTTGACATAATCTAGAGGTATCTTAGTAGCATATTTCACATTTTCAGAGATATTTTGACTACATGTGGTTATTTGGTGCACTTTGGGGACTTGAGATGTTGTATTTGACATGTAAACAGCTATGACTGATGACCAACCTTTAAAACAAGAGATATACAAAAATAATTACATTTTCCCTTGCTGGTGGACACTGGGATACAAGAACCTTTTACCAAACTCAGTAATATTTGAGAAGATGCAGGCACCTTGGTTTACGAAGATTATGACAACACTACTAGAAATGCTTATCATTTTAATGTATGAGATAGAGAGAATGCTTGGTGCTGTCCAGAATCCTTGAGATGCTTGGAAAGTGTCACAGCAACACAGCAGAGAACCAGCAGGAGTACGCAGTCCACCCAAAGCCACACTTATGTCACTTACAGTGGGATCTCTCAGGATACAGCCAATTAAATTTCACAGGCATGGATGAGTAATTAAAAACTAGGTATCACTTGGGGTCTGTTCTCCTGTGAGATCATTTTCAGCAGCTATGGAACTATGCAGCTGCTGAATTTAATAGGTTTACACCTTAAAAAATAAATTCCTTTCATTTTCTTTTGATGAGTGAGCGGGAAGGTACCACGCAGAACAACCTGGGGGAAGAAACATCAGTTTGGCACTACCACTACCACTGGCAGACTGGTCACAGCAACAAAATGCAGTGGTGTACATGAGCCCTACAAACTTGAAATGCAGCCTGAACAACAGTTTGGCAACATATTTAATTATAAAATTCTTCTTTTCTCCCTACTGCTGTAAAGGGCCACAGCTGTGCAAGAGACCTTGGTGATGACACGCTCTCTACACCTTCAGGGCTCCTCCACTTGCAGAAGATGAGCATCTGCACCACTGACACTAGACTGCAACCCCAGGCTTGGGTAGTTTGGGTTTAATATGCAAGATGAGAGGGAGGAGAAGGCTCAGACGGTTTTGGAGCTCATTCGGTTATCTGCAATGGTACGTGCTCATCGGTGTCCCTGGTGTTCTGCTTGTAAATGACTGGCATTAAACCCTGATCTGTCCCCATGGTACAGGGTCAGAGCCAGGAATTTATTCAGAGAGAGAATTACAGCTCTTGCCTGTGGGGACCATACAGATGAAAGGGTTTGATTTTCCTTTTGCGGGCATGGGGAGAGGCTGCAGACAGCCACCTCATTACTGCTAATGGGCCCTGCAGACGGGCAGGGAGTGCAGCACACTCATCGGAGAGCAGGCCCTCAGTCTGCATTGCACTCCGGGACCAAATCTGCAAAAGCAAGGGAAGGTGTGGAGGTAAGTGCCATGGTTTGGAGCTGCATTAAATGACCTGAGAAATTCTCACTCACCAAGGACTCTGAGGAGCGTTCATCCTGAAGGAGGTTGGCAGCACTCTCATTCCCTCCGTTCCAGCTGGTGCTCCTCGGTCTTTTGCGTAAATGACACGACCATTATATGGTTATATTCAATTTACTGGGAAAGCAGATAAGGTCAGTTATAGTTACATCATTAACTACCACCAAATTAACATCCTGTATCTATAAAGACCTAAATGAGGGAAGTGACTAAATATCTTCATTTTATTTATAAAAACAAAGCGTAAGTTTTCATTTCAATATCAAACTAATCGAAGAATGAATATCTTTTGATGTTTGCATCAAAAAACTTTCTCCACTGATATCTTAGGCTGAGATGTACATTTGCTGAAAGCCAATCTATTTCACAATGGGTTTTATTAAAATGATTTCACATAATTTAGAGGCAAGGAAGATAAGTGACTAAAAGGCTGGCAACACAGCTATGCTGTCTTCTATGGGATATATTGGGAGCAACTTCTTGAACCATCAAGTAATGTTTTATAGCTTCCAAGATTATATTACTTCTGCTTGTCAGTCACAAGTACGGGTAAGAAAAAAAAAAAAAAAAGAGAGAGAGACAGAGAGCACTAGTAGAGATAACAGGGATTTATAGGGTGATGCAGTGAATATATATACAGGGAATGAAGTATTGTATATGTGTATACTAATATTTCAGAAAAGATTTTTAGATATTTTATTGGTATTACTAAATATTATTTAGTAGCATCCCCCTAAGTATGCTGTTTATCTTTCTGAACATCCCCTCCCATCTGGTTGCTCCTCTTTTAGGTTGTTTATTAGTCCAATATGTTGGCCTAAAAAGCTACATGTCCTTCCCCTATCATTACACCATTTTCTTTTTTACATGTATGCTATTTCCAAACCTTTTTTAGAAAAAAAAAAAAAAAAAAAAGAGAGAGAAAAAGAAAAAAAAAGTTTGCAGCTTATCCCACATAAGTGAGAAGCTGCCTATTTATGATTACAAGATTTATAATTTGTGTTAATAGGAAAATCTGACCTCTATGGCAGTCTACAAAAAAGAAGAGTTAATAGTAAGGTATCCTGTTTTGAATAAACAATTCTGGAGTGCAGTGAGTAGAGGCTTCATAAATTCAAACAGTAGTGTCATTTCTTAATGTTTTTCTCAATTTTAGTTACATGGTCTTCAGTAAAAAAAATACAAAATAAAAAAATGTTCAAAGGCACTCAGCTTTTATGATTTTCAACATTGGCTATTGGCATCCAAATATATTGTCAATAGGTTTTCAAGCAGCCTGCAAATATCCAAGGAATAACAGGTCTCTGGTTGAAAATTAGTGGTCTAATTCTTTTTCTGGCTTTAACTACACTTTCTACTCTTGAAAACTCTCAACATTTTGACTCCAAACAGTATTTAACACAAATACTGACTCTTTCACTGGTTATTTTACCCAGATATTTATTGGCTTCCACTATCGTAGAATTCTTATTAGATCAGTAAGACACACAGCTTCAAAACATCTTTGGTAAATACCGCTAGTGCATAAACATATCTTTAGGATAAAATCAGTCGTAAATAAAGCCAAAAGTGATTTTTTTCTGATTCCTAAATATAATGCACCAAGTTGCTCTATTTAATTTTTAAAATCCAGTTGACAGCAGTCACTTTATGATTGACTTTGCTGTTGAACAAAAAGCACATCCAGAAAGGCAACTGCTTTCAAAGGAGGAAGGTTGCATTGAGACCTGAATTCAGTGGAAGTAAAGGGCTTGGAAGCTGGAATCAGGCTCAGCATTTGTTATTATTATGTAACAATATATTATAATAAGTTGTTATTAAAAATTAAAAAGACAAAAATGCCTGAGAAATGAAATCTTTACTAACTTCGGTTGGGAAACCAATTATAAATAAGGTGTAAATTATATTGTATTTTGATTAAAAAAAAAAATCCTACTGTAATTTTTTGTTAAGAAAAAAAATCCATTGAATCACAGTTCTGTAAAATTTTTGTATGCAAAAAAGAAGCAGACTTAAATAATCTTTTTTTTTTTTTCTTTCTCTAAAACAGGAATTACCCCTAACAGGAAATGAACATGTTTTAAAATTCATGATGCACCTATATTCAAATAGAATTGCTTCTGAATCAAGACTTTGCTGTTTGGAGCTGTGTGCTCTGCTTCATTTAAAATCACTTTGTATCTGTAGCACAAATTATTTTCCTTTCTCTCTGATAGGTGGGATGCAGGCTACTAGCAAAAAAAGATATAAAAAAATTAATCATCTATTCAACTATAGAATTTCTCAAAGCTTGAAAAGCTTGATCTATAGCTTACTCTCTTCTAAAAAAAAAAAAAAAAAAGTGGTTCATAGAACGTTGATGTTGCTTTTCATTTACTGAGGCAGTGCTATAGTGAATAATAGCATTTCAACATGTTATTGTAACAACTCTTACATTTTACTCCATAAAATAAATTTCTTAACTTTGCTGTGATGGCTTATGAAGCCCAAACCTGGACATATTTCCCATAAAGTCAAGGCCATGAACACGCATAGATAAAGCAAATGAAACACAAGAATATTCTGTGTGCTGTTATATTATTTGAACATGAGAAATAGTTCAAGAAAATTAAAAAGAAAAAAAATATAATTTTGGAACAGATTCCCTTATTTAACCATATTTTGTTTGGATTAGGTTTATAAGATGCATTTAGATTTTTAAGGCCGATGTAAATCGAAATATCTTACTGACCTTAGTCCGACTCCTCTCGATTTACCCATGCAAGCTGAGAAGAGAACATGCCCAACTCAAAGCAATACTCTGCACAGCCTGTATTTGAAAGATTGAAGGGCCTCTTCTTTGAACAATTTGAGACTAAATATGATGAGATCTCTTGCTCTTCTGTGAAGGACAAACACTTTTCTTATTTGGGGGGTACAGAGGGGAAGAAGCAGACAAGGCTAGAAAACAAAAAAACAATGTAGGAGATGCTTATCCATCCAGAAAGGTAAGACATTCTTCTAGGCTTCTCACCAAGAAAGAAAAGAGTTTCTGAAATATCATCAAAGCAGTAAAATATGTCATGCAGCCAGAATGTGTTGCCAGCCTCCCAAAAAGAAGCAAAACCTGCCTGCTTGGTTTAGTTGGCCAAGGTGAAATGGCACCATAAAATTACTGCTGCATCTTCTTCACACCATGCATGTTGGACTTGTTTTAATCCTCATTCATCTTGTATTTCAGAAACTGTGCAAAGCTCACTCAGGAGATGCTTTGGTGCACCCCAAGGCAAAAGGAGACAAAGATTTTCTTTGGTTGTGCAGACATTTTCAGAGACCTTCTGCTTCCTCACCCATGAGCACCTCAAACTTGTGGGCTGCATCATTTGTTGTGATCTTATCCCCTTGTGATCTGCTACAGTAATTTCCTGGGTTGTGCAGTCAGTACATAAAACTGGTCTGATACCAAGAGGGACCTAAAGAGTAGGAGAGCAGAGGTGGTTCAAAGCATTCTTCCACCCACCTCATTCTTTCTTGGATGCATGAATATGGAATAATTGTTACAGGAGAAAAAGCTCAGAATTTCACAGGTCAGCTCAGCAAATGTTTCTTGTTCTCATAAACAATTTCTGAGGAGTGTACTGCATGTGAAGAGTTGTAAATGCCTCTGCTGTAAATCAATGCCTCTCAGGCATAAAAGGATATATTGTCACAGGATAATATCTCTCCCTTTTTCTGTGTTTTGTTGTTTCTCTTTTTTTTTTTTTTTCTTTCTCAATACTGTCAAAACAAATGCTTTGCTTGAAAATAATTCTTACAATATTTTGGATTCCCATTTGTTTGATGAATATGAACAAGTCAAAATTAAAGGAATTTGTCATCACAGAATCAACTCCAGAAACTAAACATGAGGCACATCTGACAGGAGTGCTTTGTGTTCTGAAGAACCATTTCCTACTCAGGGAATAATTGCCCATTTGGGGATGCTACAGGTGACACATTAGACATAAGCATTCAGACTGGGTATAATAACAGCATCCCTGCTAAGTGTGAAAACATTTTTTCTGCTTGTAAAAGTTAAGAGGAATCAATATCAATAAGTGTCATTACTGTGATTCCCTTTCCTGGCTGGATTTGAGTGCCCTCCTACCTCGTGTTGCAGAGGCTAACCTCCCCAGCAGAAATGAGCCTGTTACATCTCTAGAGCAGAGCTGGCAAGGGGGATTTACAGGGTCTGCTTCTTCCCCAGCGTATATGTTACATGCAGGATTATCAGGTTTCCCGGTACCAGACCTGCTTGAAAGAGAACAGATTTATTGCACAATCAAAGTGCAATCTAAGAGTCTAGTCTAGTACATCAAGCAATGGTCTCCTATAAGGGAAGGCTTCTGGCCTTTCATGATTAATAAATTTATCAGAAAAAAAGTAAAAGCTGAGGAAAATGGATGCACATCCAGAAGAAGGTTTAAGTGTGAGTGATAACACGGAATAAAAGCAGGAACCATAAACAAGTAGAAAAACAGAGAATCGCACAAGAAATTATGTTGCCCTAAAAATTCTAAATATTAGGAGGCCTGCCAACTGTTTAAAAGTAGTCCTTCGGTGTAAAAACAAGTTGTAAACAAAAGAAAATGCTTAATTAAATTTGCCTACACAAGGTCATTTTAAAAATGTATTAAAATAGACTAATCATAAGAGAAACAAAAGTCTGTAATTTTAGAAGATGATTACTAACTGCACTAATTAAGTGGCTTTAATTGACTCCATCGAAGTCAAGAGACAATTCATGTGTATATTGCTGCAAGACTCAGTAATCATAATTTCTGCAAAGTAACTTTTAAATGAGTCCTGCAGCTTTTATTAGCTAGATAGCTGTTTTCAATCCATGATTTTCAGATCCCCGGGGGGCCACGGATTACTACCAAGGCTCTGGAGGTAACTAAGAAAAGCATGTTTACTGTCAATACGCTTCCCTGGAAGCTTTGAAGGATCCAAAAATTGAGAAAGATAAAGAAGAAAAAGGGGGAAAGAGGGAAAACATTTTTTTTCTGCTTTATTACTGCTTCCTAACTTTCTGAGCACTTTCAAAATATGGAAAGATATCTTCTTGATTTCCCCTAAAGAACTGTTATTTTTTTTTTGCCTTTCTTAATTAAACAGAAAGAATATTAAAAATAATTTTAAGGCACACATCCAACATATTTTAATATGTGCAGCCACTGCTTCTAAAGAATAGCTTCTCCTTCCTTTAACTTCTTACCTAATCATTACTGAAAATGGGCTACTTCATCTAAAACTTACTGTTTAAATATCCTGAACCATACAATACAGTTACATCAGAAAATAATCTAATACATGGTGTAACTATTCAGCAAAGCTCTTAATAACTGAAAACTCACTACTGTAGCAGGAAGCATCAATGCTTCTTGTTTGGCATTTCCAGGCTGCCAAAGTCTTCCCAGTGGCTCCCATGCTTCCTATTTAGAAGGACCTCATCATGTATTTTCGGCAGATATTTCCTATGAAACTCCCAGTTTCTCCACCTTGTTTGCCCAGAGCTAACCTCTTGAATATGGAGGAGCAGCAGGGAAAAGTCCCACACCGAATTAGGTTTTATGTTCTCTTAGTCCCATAATGCCTTTGTTTAACCTTGAAGACTGATGAGAACAATTAGTCTCTCTCCTCCCCGTGAAATCACTTTATGGATGTGCAGCCTGTTGATTTCTTGTCATTCTTCTTCCCTAAATTGAATATGTTCAGCTTTCCCACAGTCTGACATTATAAACCCTTCACTCTTTTATTTGCACTCTTCCAAACTCTCTTATTTATCTTTCTTTTTAGAAATATCATGCTCAAAAGCTTTATGTAGCATTTTAAATGTTGCCTACCCAGTTCAAAATTGAAAGGGCTATATTTTTTTCATTTATAGCTGATGTTTTACAGGCGATCAAAACCTCAAAAGGTGGAGAACTGATCTAAAGATGTATAAAAGTCTTTGTACTATAGCAACTACTTCAAGACTATTTTAACTCGGATGTAAGAAAAAGCTGAATTAAAAGTACATGTATATAAAAGTAGCTCAGCCATTTCTGAATCTTTGAACATTTGCCATGACAACCTTAGAATTTAACATACTTATTTATATTTATTTCTTGTGTGGTCTCCCCTAAAAGAAGGGAGAAAAGTAGGTTGTTTAAAAATAAATAAATAAATAAAATAGTTATTGCTTGTTCTCACTTATCTTTTGATCTGTATCTGTAGATTTTTTCTTTGTTTATTTAAAAGATCTGAGAAAATAGTTTGTTGCCAATATCCTATGGCAGGTTTCATTTGTCCTTTTCCAGATAAATGGAGGAAATAACTTACTCTGAAGCCTATTCCCTTCCTGCCCCCTGCAGCATGCACTCCTCTTCAACTCCACAATGCCCTTTTTCCTTGATCATTCTTTCCATGGTGGGGGAATCAAACACATGAAATTACATTCTAATCCGTTTTTACATCTAGATGAATTTTAACACTTTTTTTATCATATCTTAACTCTTACCTTGGATACAAATACGCATAATGATTTGTGAAAATAAAACACTATCATACATTGCAGCTTACATGTGTTTTTCACTGAGCTATCAAAGGATCCCCCACTGAGCACAGAGTACAACATGTGCTGCTGTACAAGGCATGGAAGCAGGGTAAGCCCAAGGGGAGCCCCATCCATCCAGAAGCATTGGCCCTATCATGAATCTGGACATGAGCTTAGTCTCTCTTTTTTCCTTTTTTTTTTTTTTTTTTTTGTTTTGTTTTGTTTTGTATCTCCTTTGGTTGGTGGGTTGTTCTTTTTCTTTATACATATAGAGAAAATTTACATGGATCAGGATTGACAACACTGCCAACATTTTCTCATTTTTATTTACTGTTTCTGTCAAGAAAGAATATTAGTTACAGACTTAGCCGTGAGCTTGGCAGTATAGCTGCTCTTGTAGGGTAAAAATAAAACCACTACCACCAACAAAAAAACAACAGGGATACCAAACATGAGATATCAAACAAGGGAAGGAAAACACAGCATCACAGAGACATGACAATGAGGCAGTATTTGTGGTGACTCCAACCGCCTGGTAAATTAAGATGTTCTATGCCCAATGGCTTGCTTTCCTACAAGCTCTTCCTACAAGATATTGTTGGAGAAATATTAAAACTGTTTTATGCCTGAAAAAGTAATGGATTTAAAATCAGAACTGACAGAAGTTTATTCCCTTCATCCCAAGAGACTCAGGGTGGGCTTTCAGCAGCAGATCCAACTCCAGGCAACACTGGCAGATTGTCTACATGGTATTTTCCCCCAACCAGTTTTTCACAGCTAAGAATTAAGATTTGGAGAAATTACAAAGAAACACAAGACTTCTAGACTTGAGAACTGTGCATGTCCCCTTCACCAAAGAGCTACACCAGGGCCCCACCAATTCAAGGACATGAATAACTTGGAGAAGTTGGACTGCTCAGCAGAGCGCTGTGTGCAGCTTAGGTGCCAATGAAGTCAATAAGATTTCCTCTAATAGGTTTTGAATAAGCTGGAGCACAGTAAAAGGGTGCCATGGTCAAAATACAGAAAGGACAATTACAATTGGCATCAAGAGAACAATTTTATAACATATAAAATATAAAATATATGCATTTCTCTTTCTAACTGCAGCAAAAAAGAACAGAAAAAATATTAATGCAAAGTTGTGCAATATACTAGTTACTACCAATTACTCCTTTATGCTTGTCCCTCTCTCTCAGCAAGTAGCTCCACTGCTCTCTACTATCCTTATGTCCATACATGTCCATACAAAGATATTGATGTACAAACCTGTGTGCACATCTTTCGGCCAACACCACTGTGGTCAACACAACCTGGCAGGCAGTTAGCACCACACAACTGCTCACTCACCCCCCACATTAGAGAAAATTAATTCTATCTCAGACAAAATCAGGATGACCACAGACCAGCCATACTCCTCCGCCACTTCAGTAACCAAAAAACAAAGAAGGAAATATGCCTGTGCAAAGCCACAGTATTCTGCCTCACTGCTTTTTGCTATTTTTCAGTTGGGTGTCACTTCAGATTACCAAGTGCTATCCAAATTGCAATACAAGCCCTACAGACCAATTTTTGTACTTATTTAATACTTCCAAATTCACTGACATTGCATGAGGTATAAATAAGTGCAGATATTGCCCTAATACGTTAAGGGTAATATAATTTTTTTTTTTAAACCAATCAAATCATATTTTAAGCTAAAATAAATGTTTACGAAAAATACTCAAACACTGGAAAATGGGCTAAGTATGTATAATTTGGCTAAGTAATGAGTAAGAAGGTACACTATGTGCGTACAAATATTTGATGAATGAGCTAAGTAGAAAAAAGATATGTAGGGTAACCTAAGGGTGTATAGCTTAAAGCGATGTGAAAAATCACCCTGACAGTGAGACATATTAGATTGTGGAATAGTCTCTCAAGGGAAGAAGTGTCAGCCCTAAAATTTAGATAACTTAATCTATGATTAGGAAAAAAAAAAAAAAAAAAAAAAGAAAGAAAGAAAGAAAAAAAATTACAACGTGTACCAAATTCTGGGGTTAGAGGATTATCCAGAAGATAAACACTGGCAAAAGTCATATCTCTGCTTTTAACTTGCAGCTTTTTTAGCCCTTATCAAATTAGCAGAAGACAGAGCTTTTGTGTCCACAAAGGACACACAGGTGGAGCAGAGGACCCTGCCACCTGTAGTAAATGGGACTCCAAGCACTGCTCAAGGTACACAGGCACTGCACAATGTAAGGGCATGAAGATGCACCAAGCAGAACACGTAGGAACCAGCAGTGAGGTCACTCTTTGAGACTGGACCACAGCTCTCCAAAAGTCCCCTCCTACCCAATTTGTATGGCTCTGCATCAGCTAGAGGAATCAACATTTACAGTACATGCTCTACAGCTCTCTTTCCACATTGGCGATAATTTATAAAGGATGATCTGCGTAAACAAGTCATAAAACTTGTCTCTTTGCTGCTTCTCATTTGGTATCTTTTTCCCCCTCCAGCAGTAAACAATAATGGCTCCAGTTCATGAATAAATATCTTTAGCCAGAGAATGTCTACTGAACTCAAGAAAGGGTTTGTACATACCCATTACACAGCAGTGAACAGCAAATATTCTCTAGGTGCTTCGCTGGTCTTTCTATAGAATACATGACTCATCATCATAGGCTCAGATCATTTTTCATCTCCTAAGTGGGGAGCCTACATTTACCAAGTGCAGATGCATAAATAAAGTGAGAACTAGTATGTGTCTTGGGCTAATGTCCAGGTTTTCACCTAGTTGCAAAATTTCATGTGATATATCTTTTCTACCTTCTAGAATGGTCTATTTATATATATTTAAAATGGTGACTTGTAAATAGATATCATGTCTACATTTAAAATATATGATTTGTATAAGTATACTATTTATATATTCATATACATAATTTGAAGTGTGCAGAGGAGACAGTTCACAAGCCAGGCTTACTGAGATTCAAAGTACAGCAGGCATTTTTTCTCATCCTATGATATACTATTTTGAGGCAAATTAGCATCTCATAGCCAGGGGCATCATTTGCAGGTGACTAAACAATCAATTAAAATTGCTTAAGGATGTTATCTGTAGGTTTTTCAATATAGCCAGGTTACTGCTACTTCCTCACGTGGTTAGGGGCATTTTAGCCATTAGTAACAGAGTTTTCCTAAGGGTTTCTGGTACTGTCTTGCAGATTTGCATCATCTTTTCCCTGAGCTGAAGGAAGACTGAACATGCAGCTTTTGAGACTCTGTGACATTGGTCAGTCTTAGCAGTATTACAAATCTGTCCTGCTATAATATTTATATATATGTCAAACTTCAATTAAAATTTAATTAAAATTCCCAAATTTAACGATGATGACATAATCATAAAACCTGCATCAATGGCTCCTCCATAGTCTCAGACCTTTGAGTCTTTGGAGTTTGAATTCAAAGGAAGACAAGTCAGCTGAACTGAATTCAGGATTAGTAGTGGATAAGTTTGAGGACAGTCCAGTTTGCCTGGAGCAGTTTCAAAAGCAAACGCTTTTTAGTCTCCATGTTGTTTATAGCCAGTTTGTTGTGATTGTTTGCAATTTCTCTTTTCAGTTATCCAGTCTGATGGGCACCAGCCTTTTATTTCACTTCCAAGCTGCTCTACACTGTGAGCATGTTCACAGAGGTCATGAACTCCATAGCTGTGATTATGATGGCTCTTTATTTCATTAGTGTTTGATAATTGTTTTTTCATAAGATAAATATTTTTAGTTGTCTGAACAAAGGCACTTATGCATAATAGGGTTCAACATTTCTGTGACTAAGCTGCCTTTTTTTTTTTTTTTTTTTTTAGGTTAGCTGTTCAGTTATGGAAAAACAACAATTTTTCACTGGTGGTGAGTCAATCATACCACAAGATGCATAGTTAATGTTTAGGATTTTTTCATAAACTGTTCATCAAACACTTGTGAATAATGAATGCATAAGCTAGGATTAGACATGATATGTAAATTTAGGGCTCAATTCATCCAATAACTTATTTATCAAGAACAATTTGAGCAGTACTACCTAAAAGCATCAGTTTAGTTCTCCATTAATAGACAGTTGAACTTTCTGACTTTGTGCATAAGCATATGCAAAACACAGGCATGAACATACAACCCTACCCCAGCCCTGCTGCTGAGCCTTGCACTCACCTCCTGCAGCCGCAGAAAACAAAGGGCACCTAGCCTCATATTTCCACCCCAAAATTGTCCAGAAACAATCATATTACTACTAGTGGAAATGAAATGGCACATTTTGCATACTCTTTACAACTATGTTCGGTATGCATGTTGTTTTCTTAAGATATAATCTATCACAGTGTATTTGCACCACCATATCCAGTATTGCTCCAATGTAGCTAAGGTTCAGTTATCATTTTCATTATAAACATTTGCAGTGGGTTGGAATAATTTGTTCTAGAGCATATCAAGCTGTCTGCTCGGACGCATTAAATTTTTCCTCCTTGAGATTGATTTAAATCCTATAAGATATTTTTGTAGAGCAGCCAAAAATAAAAATGCATAATTCCCAACTTTTTTTTTTTTTTTTAATAGTTACACTTCAGACGAGAAACCAAAAACTTTTACATAAATTATTAATTGGCAATTCTCACAAAGGCAATGCAAAATAAACAAACAGTGGCTTCCTGTTCAGCTGATTTCAGGAAACTGTCAAACTTCTGAATATCGTAATGCAGATGGTCTGCACCACTTTAAAATTTTCAATAATTAAAATATTGTTCTTTCATTTAGAAAAACTGAACAATTAAAACCACATGATCTAGTTAAGTCATATATTGCACATGTAAAGAGATCATGTGAATCACTGTTCACTTAGGCAGCAACATGTCTAAAACTATTTTGTTTGCAGTTCATAAGAAAAAGTTGAAACTGAGAACATTTCTACAAATCAAACATCTTGTTTAAAATGTCAGTCTGCATCAAATGAAATATTTTATCCAGGATTTGACAAGTTTAAGTAAGATTTGTATCTCTGTTGGGTCGTATTTGAAACCAAAATTAATTTTGAACCAGAAAACCAGATTACTTTGCTTTGTAAAATGTCAGAGTATTGCTTTTTTTTGCAACTGTGCTGCCAAAAAATAAAAATAAAGAAAACAAGAAAAAAAAAGAAAACTAAAAAGGTTGCCAAAGTAGAGTCTTTTGTGAAAAGAGGCTGCAGTTTTGTTTTTTACTTTTTTTTTTTTTTTAATGAAAAGAAAAATGACTGTTCGATGTGTTTCACCTGACTACATTGTTTTACCTGTAAGGCTCAACAAAGTTGTGGAGTCACCTCAGGTACCCAGCTCCAACGGTCACCTCTCCACATTAGCTGACCTATGCTCAAAGTACAACCTGTAGCTCCAAGAAGTGAGAACTAATACGTTCACACTGCGAGGTGGTGTGGGCAACGCTACCTCCATCCTTCTTTGGGGGAGGGAAGGAGGAAGTTGAAGTCACTTGAGAGTTAATGTTGCTATCATTAATTTTCTGTGTGTGCACTTTACTCATACAGTCAATTTGTCATTGAAGGGTATAATTTACTCTTCTCTTCACAGACTTTTGAACAGCAAAGGAAAAGACTTCAGCTATTGCAAAGTGTGCAATACTGATGATAAGGCAGAAAAATCAGAGCTCTTCCAACCCTCCCATCCCTTTGAGCCCTTTCTTCCAGCCAGGCTCTAAAGGAACTTTCCATCAAAGCCAGAAGAAACCTATATACAATTTCAAACCTTCATCTGACCTCTTGTTTCCAAAGGGTTATACCTTAAACCTCTGGGTCCTTCCAGCTTTCTTTTTTCCTGTTGGAACGCTTTCAGGTGTCCTCTGTACCCCCATGCAGCTCGGAGCGGTGGCTTTCACGTCAGCCATCTCCTGCTCTGCTGGGAGCCCTTGCAGACAGGCGGCTTGCTGACCTTGCCTTCAAACACAAAAGACAAAAGAGAAGGGATAAAACTAGCTGAAGCAAGAGAAAGAGTTGTACAAGACAGCAGAGGAGAGAGTGAAAGACCGCAGCGACCAAGTATCGGTGAAAACTGCAAGTTACAGCAAAACGCACTGCACAAAGAGCATTTTAACCCTATCTCTGCAGCACAAGCAAGGAGAGCTTTTCTCCTTGTGATAACCTAGAATAGATTTTTATACACCAATGAATTATAAATGTATTATATTATGCTCTAATTATTGTGAAGTGCAGGCAAAACTGGGCTAGAATAAAGATGTTATTTCCATTAAGAGGAAATCAAACAAACTCCCAAATTGATAACCTGTTAGGAGAGGCTTTAGAAAGTTTGGTTCTCTAAATATGGAGTAAACTGACCTTGAAAGTAGTAGAATCAAGGAAAATTGTTTAAATTATTGCCACTCAAAACAAAAACAAAAAAAAAAAGAAAAGTATTTTTTTAATACCTACTCAGCCTTACAGCTGAACCACACTGATTCCAGAAGACAACTTTCTGATATCATATTTAGCATAGACACATTTCTCCCATATCTCAGAAGACATAAAAAAATAATAATAATAAAAAAAATCTTATGAGTAAAAGTCTTTGTGAACTGTTGTGGCCATATACCTGTCTTAGTGTCTTCTAAAAGTAAATCCATCTCTAAGAGCACAGGCTTATGGACATGTTTAGAAATTGCATCTAAATTTGAGCATTGATAATGTTCAAATATGAACATAATAATCGAGTTCATAATGATGAGCTCTCTGTATTATTGACTGTCTTTTCCTTTTACCACCAGAGCTAAGTACCATTTTTTGAATCTGAATGCAGTTTGATTCTCTGCAAAGTTTATTTCCACAGTTATAATCCACATTTTTCATTTGTAACATCAGTCCATGGCTGATTATATTCCCACTAGAGAATATAATAAAAAGAGGATACACAGAGGTGAATTTTAGCTTTCAATTTATTTAAATATTTTATTATCATTATTTCTCTGAAATTCACATTGAGAGAAGACTTTTGAGGGTGAATCTAGTTTTCCTGACATAGCGGTTACTCTGAGTTCTGTATTATTTACCCCATCCTTTGAGCCATCACACTCATATTGTGGTTTCTGGAGTCACTCTGCCTTATTTTTACCTTGCATGACTTGAATTGGAGATGCTGCATAGTACACCCTTAGCTGAATGCTGCCAGAGGAGCAAACACTGGGATCATGAGGAGCCCCAAGAAGGGTGAAAAGGGGCTTGTCTCCCTCAGCACAGCAGAGCTGTGTGCAGAAGCACCTGTGGTTAAGGGTGGAAAATCATTTGGAATAGTTCGTGGACTACATGCATGTGTACAGATATGTGCACACACATGCAAGCTTATATCTGTCTGGTTTCTGCCATCTTGTCATAAGCATGCAAATTTTTTGTCTTATTTATTGAACACATAGGTTGGCTGGTCACCCAAAACCCTCTTAAGTCAACAGGAGAATGTTTGCATTTAAAATTGAATGTTGTCCTTTCAGAGCTTTTACTGAAAATTAAGAGACACCATTCATAGAAAAAAAAAATATATATATAGCTTCAGAACAATTAAATAAATTTACTGAAAACAAAGGTGAACAAAGTTGTCCAACATGTAAGTATTCAGATGAAGTTTTCTAACCTCCTTGAATGCTGACCTTCGAAATTACATGTAACCATCTGCTCCTGAAATCTATATATTTCTCGAGATGAGGGAATGGGAGTTCAGAGCATGAATTTCCTAGGGGCTAGATTCTTGGGGGAAGCATAACTAGGGAAGCATGACCAATAATTTCCCAGCCTGAAAATCTCTGGAGTTATCAGCAAAGATAGTGAGGAGAGGCTTTATGATGTGGAGGGCATAGCTGATTAGAAAACTCACTTTAAATGGATGCTAAAACAGGGAGAGAAGGATCTTGGCTGGCACTCAAAATTTAAATAGAGCATAAAAAGCTGTTACTTTATTATTTCACGAGAAACTAAAGGAAAGTAATCAAGAATACTTGTGTACAACTTATTGTAGTAAAGAAAAATAGAGGGACTGCAATTCAGATTTTGGAATCCAGCAGTTTTATGAACTAAAGCAGTAATAAATCCAAAAATAACAAAATGAAACAGAATTTAGGAAGCTATTTTAAAACAATTTGAATTATACAGTGTATTAGTGAAAGTTGGAAAAAAAATTATGTATTTTTACATTGCTGCAGTTTTTTGTTGAGTATAAAAAATAATACAATAATAATTAAAAAATAAAAATAAAAAACTGGAGAAAATAAAGTATAACTCCTGGAAATCACAATTACTACATTTTGTAATGGCAGCTTATATTTACAGTATCCATTGCACAATGATAAAATTGTCGCAGGTCTGTAACTACTTTCTCTTTTGAACCTGTTTTTTGAACTATACACGCATTTCCTGAAGGCTTATAACAACCCCTGGTAAACGTATCACACACAGATGGCCCTGATGTTTTATCAAGACACAGTTTTGTTCCTTTTTTCTAAGTACAACGGTATATTTTGCTATTCCCTGCCTCTGTTGTGCCGCAGGATGTTATGTTCCAAGGGGAAACGTCTTACACAGGATCACCTTTGTTATTATTTATTATTTATGCAGAAGTGCAGACAGGCATAAAGAGTGCTTAAATAAAAAGTCCCTCACAGAGGAATGTACAAGCTGGAGTCCCAAGACTCCTGACTGTGCTTACCTCCAACACCACAAGCAGCGTGGGGAGGCGGTCTACACTGAAATCAGTGGAAAAAAAAAATGTTAAGCTTGTCTTAAAGGTTTTCTCTTTCTACCACACCTTGTGCTAAAGGAACAAAGGAATATCCCAACTGTAACTCAGCTGAACTCACACACTGCCTTTGGGTAAATGCTGTGTGTGCATCTGACCTCTCTTCACAGAGGTGGATTGGAACAGGAGGAGTTAACTAACTTGCCTTACTTTATGACAACAGCATGTCAAAAGCAAGGAGTGTATCCCAGGTGCATTGTTTTGCTCTCATGTTTTAATCAGAAAGCTCTCAATCAAGATAAACATGCGGGTGGATAGGCAGGTCTTGCACCTCTGGCGGTATTTCAGTCTGTGCAGGGAAGGTGTAAGACTTCAAACAAAATTCTCCTCTGATGTTGGTGGTAGCAGTCCACACCTCATTTGACATGTGTAATTAGTACCTCAAGGTGCAAGGTAGAGAAGAATATTAGCTACAGCCTTTATAAGAGAGAACAAAAGACCTAGAAATATGCTTATATTTAGCCTTGATGTACTTTCATTTTTTAAAGCAAACAGAAGTAAATCACTATGAATAGATTTGGAAAAAAAAAAGAAAAAGAAAAAAGTAGACCAACCAGAGCTAGCAAATCTTAAGTAAAGGAGCAAAAAGGATAGATATTTTCCTTGTACTTTGATATCTTACCTTTCATCCCTTACTCCTTATTAACCTCTTCAACTCCTATTTGACCCATGTTTCCACTATACAGCTGTCCATGCACAAGGCTTAACTTTTCAGCCTGTAACTGGGTCTATCTATCACCTGCTCCTCTCTCCTGCACTGGAGGAATGTCTTGCAAGGCATCCCTGCTCCTTCCTAAAGTGACTCAGCTGGAAGGCACATGGCTGCGGGCATATTCCACAACCTTGTTTTCCAAAAGCTTCCACAAGCTTTCAACGTAAAAAGGACCAGTCCTGTCTTACACGTGGGGCAGACAGCTGCTTTTCCCAAAAATGCCAGTGAAAGGGGCAAGCACAGTTGTCTAGATTCCTCCTCCTCTTCTTGTTTTTGTACTGTATCACTAGTTTTGCTATAACCAAAAGAGGACAACAAATGATAATCTCACACAAACAGAAAGTGAACCCTACAAAACCCATCAAGAAGCCAAAAGTTGTAAGATTGATTTGTCTCACATTGCTCAGCCAGACAAAATGGCTTAGAGACATTCAAGGACCAGCAAGATCATAAGTCTGTACTTTGTTTCAGCAGTCTTTTTTCATTCCTAGAAGGACATCTGCTCTATCTTAAGATTTAGAAATAAACTTTTACAAATTTTATACTTCAAAAATAAACCTTTACAAATTTAATACTTCACAAACTATGTGAGACTTCCACTAATAGTTATTTCTTTCTGGAAAAACAACATTCCTGTATTAATGGTGTTTGATTCTCTACTTTCAAGTTGCAAGTGGAAATGGGTAAAAAAAAATAATAATAAAGTGATGAAATAAGGACAAAGAAAATTTAGGCTGAAAACCAGCAGAAACTTCTATCTCTTAACAGACAGCTATAATAAAATTTGAAATAACAGAGTGGTCAAAACACTGGAAATAAGCTATAGAGAACAACTTTTGCACTGACAGGAGATGAACTTGAAACTGAATAGCTTTCATCCATTTCTAACTTCTGATCATACCAATAGAACAAGGAGAGGGTGTGGATATCAAAGAAAATTGCTTTGGGGAATTTAGTCTCACTATTAGTTCTTTATCCCCAAGGAAGTTGTTATGAAATGAAAAACACCTCCTACAGCTGCCATAATGATAAAATGAAAAAGAAATACTTATTTGGAAGAAAATGTATGTCAGATGTTTATACAACAGGAGTAGACAATAACGTAAGAAAGCCAGATTTGAGTAGATAGAAATGACTCTTGTGCAACTGGGGACCAGCAGGAACCTGTAACAAGCCATATATCTTTGTTTAAGGATTAATTGCCATCTTTCAGCAATGCAGGGCTTCCATCAGTAGGAAGCTTGAAAAGAGAGACACCTGAAAGGGAGTATTATCCTTGTGATGTCCCAGCTGTTTCAGAAAGGTAATTGAGCCTTCTTGAAAGAAAAGGAGCTTCTGCAAGTGGCACTGCACTGCCAGTAACAGCCTTTCATGCATCAGTAGTTCATTTCTGTTGAAGTATCGTGCCATTAGCATATAGGGATATTTATTATATACAGAATATCAAAACAAGGCGACTTCTAAGAGCTTACCTTGGAAAAAAGGAGCTCAGATTATCTGGAGGAGAAAAGGTGCGTTGGCTTCTGTATTAAAGTGCATACTAAAACATAATGGGGTTTGGAGAAAGGCAGAAAATCGCTGAGAAGATGCTCCTGAACATTTTTTGGGTATTCTATAGTTTTTCCTACCTTAGGGCTAGATTGTGCCACCCGGGGCCAGGCTTTTATAGGGCATGATACAAATTGTCCCAGATTTCCACTGTGCGACCATACAATAAACTGGCTGATGACACTGGAGCTTTTACAATGACAGTCTGGTCCCCTTGCAAAGCTATGGCAGTGACATTACTGTCAGCATATTTTTCCATATCCACATCCCTGTTGTGCAAGGGGAGCAGACCCTGAAAAGCTGCAGGACAGCAGGAATACACTCCCTGTAAAAAAGGATAAGCAAACAAAAATAAAAATCTTTCTTGTTCTCCTAACCTCTCATATTTTTAAGAAACAGACCTCCCATGGACGTGGTGCAGAAGACAAAAAAGCAGCAAATGCTTCAAACATAGCTAATTTACCTAAGCCAAAGACAGAAAACTTGAAGTTAAATAAGGGACTGAAAAGGAAATATATTTTTAGCATTTCACAGTTTGGTGCTTTCATTCAGAAGAACACCCCTTTCAGAAATATCTCGAAGATTTATCTGGCTAAGAAGTGAAGTCACTCAGGCTCCCAGCGATTTTTACAGCAGTAAAACTGCAATCTCTTTCCTGACACTTTTATGACCAGAACCATCTCCTTTTCACCTTCTTTTTGATCCTTTCTGCTCCTTCAGTGACCTCAGCTCAGTACTCACTTAAGATGGAAGCAAAGGTATGACTGTACAGGGCTGAGCTCCACCAACTCCTTCACCTTCCTGCTGCTGCCTCCAGTATTCCTGCTGCTTGGATCTCCAGTCTGAGAGTATTTTTGGATGAAATCTAAGTGTCAACTGTGTCAACTTCCTAGACCTTGAAAATGCTGTATGTATTGGGTTGAGATTAATCTCTCTCAGTTGACTCACCAGGGAAGGCAATTTAAACCTCACATCACAACAGATGTGTATTGGATTCGTCACTAGCCATGCCAGCTTCCTGTATAAGTACCTTAATTCACTTTCCATATGCACTCCTCCCTGCTGAAATGAAAGACAAGATAAAAGGCATAGAGATGACATGTGGTTTTGTGACCCCGGCTCCTGTGAAGAGCTAAGAACTGGACCACGACCATAAACGCAGTTAACATGAGCAACTGAACAGCAGTCATATTATTTACACAGTTGCTAAGAGCCTTGGCCTTCAGATGGTATATTGAATTTAATATTCCCTTATGCAGATATGTAATCAATTTTTAAGCTCAGAAATTTAATATCTCCCCACACCGGAGTAAATTTCCTGTGTTGCGAAGACTGCAAGGATGAAATTTGCAGCCCATATTCCAGGCACTCAACTGTCATTCCATGGCCCACTTTATTGAGTTTTACCTATACCCAAATTGAACTAAAGCCTGAAACCAAATGACTTTTAGTATCCTTTTGACAATGAAGCAGAATTTTTCCTTAGCCCAATCTTAAATCATGGAATAGCTTTGGTTGGAAGAGATCACCTAGTTCCAACTCCCCTGCCATGGGCAGGGATGCCACCCACTAGGTCAGGTTGCCCAGGCCCTCATCCTACCTGGTCTTGAAAACCTCCAGGGATCAGGCATTCACAGTTTCTCTAGGCCACACATTCCAGTGCCTCACCACCTTTACAGTGAAGAATTTCCTCCTTATATCCAATCTAAACCTGCCCTCTTTTAGCTCAAAGCCATTACTCCTTGTCCTATCACTACGAATGGAAGTACCATAATTATCAGTTGACATATATTTATAAAAATAGTAAAATATTAACAGTGCATTTCATTTTTATAGTAATTTAAAATCATGCTGTTGTAAGTGAATAAGCAATCAGTTTGTCACTCCACAAAAAGCCAATGTGCACTAATATTGCTCATCTCCCTGAAGAGAAACATCTATTAAATTCTTCACTTTTTCTGTGCAAAAACAATTCTGGAAACATGTACAAATGTTCTTAAATACAAGTCCTGTGATTCTTCTAAGCACTGCATATCATTTTGAGAAACATTTATCTATCACCCTCCCATATTTAGTTACAGTTATCTTCAGAATAGTGATTTGGAGTGAATGAGTTATACATGCCCTATGGAAAAAAGAATTTTTCAGAAATGCGTTGTGGAGTACTGAAGTGAAGGATATAAAACACTAAAGCTATGAGATATTGCACTGCACCTTTAGAATATGGAGCAACGAAGCAGTAATTTAGAATTAAATACCACATTTAGCATGCAGTGTATTCAGAGTAACAACTCAATAGTATAATGCAATAATAACTCAATAATGTAATATCCAATACATTTCTCAGTAATGAATGTTAATGATTAGCCTGTTTATTAATGGCTGAAAAAGAAACCACTATAAACTTAGGCTGTGGTAGTCAGCAATGATGCATTACTCATATTATTTCCCACAAAGAAAGTTAATTGTTATTGTGCATTGTACCTGAAGTCCTCAGTGGTATATTTTAGTCCTCAATATTTTGTAGGAGTAGAAATTTCTGGAAAAAAAAATAATAAAAAATTTTGCTGTATTCTGATTTCATACACGGCGCTGCTTTGTTTTAGAGAAAGTTATTTCCAATACTGCTCACCACCCACATGGGAACCGACTATTCAAAAACAGCTCCCTGGCTGCTTGCAGCCTGATTCTGCTCCCTCTGAAACCCTCCCTGTATCCAGATTTAGGATGAAATTTGTAAAAATTTTTTTTAGAAATCATTTTATTAAAGTGGTAAAATTCCAGTTTATCCTCATTACCAGAACACCCAACAGCCAAACAGACAGTTTAGCAATGACTAACATCTGCCCAGTGCTGTTATTTCAGCCTTTTGTCTTTTTAATTGGGAAATCGCTTTATGTGTGAAATAGTTTTTCTGCAGCTGACTATGTACTTTCTGTATGTGGTGATCTTTGTGAAATTTGGGGTAAAAGCTGTATATTGGTCTATGAGGAGCATCTGTTAAGCTTTTCAGTCATTTTCCAGCCCTGTTTTTCAATGTATACCTTTTCATATCTTATCTGTCTATACCATGCTGCATTGCCTGCAGGTCTTCCTGCCCCCATCCCCTTTCAACTTGTGAACACATTGACTTGTTTCAACCTAATTGATTGCTAAAGATTGCTTTTAGGTAAAGCCTAAAAATGATCCTAAAGAGGTCAAGACTGAAACTGTGAGAAAATGTTTACAAGAAAAAGTCTGTAGGACTTCATACATGCTCACGTTCATTTGGCATTTGGGAACCCCAGTATAGCTTTCCATTTGAACCATCCAGTATGATCACCAGCCTACTGGTGGGGGGATGTGCCACGACAAGGGGGGAGTGTAGCACCCACTGCCCTTCCCCAGTCACTGTGAAATGTCCAAAACCTGGGTGCTTTTGCAGCTTTGGAGTTTTCTTATTTAGGCAAATAGGGTGTGTCATTATAGTGAGCCATTGTGTCAGAAGACTCAAACCTTTCCTCCCATTCCTTGTCTGCACCTAGTCAAACACTGGCATGGCCAACATCATATTATAGCTCATGTATATTTTGGAATGGAGAGGATCTAAATGCTCATTTCTTGAACTATTCCTGCTTTGTTTTCTACAAATCAGTCCAGGCTTTTCATTTGAGATATGAGAAAATCAGTAAACAGCTACAATGCTACATTTCTTCAAGCTCCTGAGAGTAAAAACTTTTTCCTATTACATCTTTTTGTGTAACAATAAACTTATTTCTTAGGCAGAAGGTGAAGGGGAAAGTGAAAGCAGAACATTTGGTCTTTAGACTAATATTAAAAAAAAAAAAAAAAAAAGCTAACAAGGAAATTACCTGTCCTAATTTTTCTACAATGGGAGATTCTATTTACAGAGTGCTGGAAATGTAGTAAATCCAAAATCGAGTTTAGTACAAAGACAGTAATGTCAATGAAAGCTGAAGTTATGAGCACTTTTTTCACAACTGTTTCTTCTTGAAAGTCATATGAAGTGCATAAATAAATACAATGATATAAGGAAAACAACCTAAAAGATAAAACTTTCCAATCATCTACATTACTTTGTTTGATCCAAAATGAAATGTGAAGATCTGATTGTAAAAGGCAAAAACAATTATTTCAATTACTAGAAATGAAACCCTTTAGGGTAGGGAATCACTTACCTACAAGACAATTTCCACTGGTTTGCCATGGGAACACGAACACCGTGGGCACATACCATGGGTATAGCAGTGTTGTTTCTTCTGCTGGTAGAACATTGGCAGAATACTGCCAAAGCTTCCTAGTTAGCCAGAAGTACCACATCATCCGCCTCCCCCGGGAAGGGGTTATTACACTGCTTCATTGCTAGAAACACCCATACTGCAATACCACATTTTCTGAAAGTTTCTGTAATAGAAATCCTTATTCCTGTGAGCCTGCTCTTTTTTTTTTTCTTTTACATCCTTACATTTAAATAAAGTCCTCGGATGATTCCATTGCAGTAGCCTTACACTTCACACTTAATCCCTTGTCTTCCTGCTGACTGCTACACAGGAGAAAGTATTTGGAATTCAATCTTTAAATTTTTATTTCCACAACCTCTTTTTTTTTGCTGAGCATGTCAGTCCATTGCTTCCAATTCGCTGTGCTATTTCTGTAGTTGGCAATATTCATGTTTTTCAACAAGGGTATGGTCTCTGTACAAATAACTAAACACAACTCCAATGATAATGATGTTTTCCTCTTGCCATTTCTCACATGGGGTGAAGGTGAGCATGTAAACCAGGTAGTTTTGGCGAAAACAAATTCCTAAACTTGTGACCTAGCAAAAACACTTCAGTGTATCTTAGCATAGCTGGAGGAAGATCCTGTGTGATTTATAATAGCAGATACAGAACAACAAACAAAACATTATATAAAAAAAAAAAAAATGCTATCATTAATTTAATGTTGTTATTTATGAATACCTATGCAATGCTCATAACTGTTTATCTACTCAAAACAATATCTCTAATTACTTTAACTGCTCCACAGTTTTATTTCATTTTTTAAATTCAGGCATGAATTTCAATCAGGTTTTGTGATTCAAGTAGGTGGGAGGAAAACAGATAAACAGTCATTTTTCATGTGTTATTTATGCAAATATACTACTCTAACCAATAGACACACCGTTTACAGACAATGCCTTACTCTTCCAAGAATGCTAGGAAATGCTTATTTAACTCTATCTCATCTGCAGGTCAGATCTGCATCAGTGTTTAAAACAGCTTACTTAGCTCAATGAAACAAATTAAGTGTACAATTTCTGCACTAGTCTTATCCATGGCAAAATATAATAGCTTTTTACACAGGAGTATATAAAGAACACATATAAGTGCGAGGAAAAACATTGCCTTTTAAAGGGCTGTATTAATCTTTTTCTCTGTGCCCATGGATCAAAAAAGAAAGGATTAAAATACTCTCAGTGCTCCCTTTCACACTAGAAAAAGTATGGAAACATTGCAAATGACAGAGAGCCCAGCACAGGCCCTCGAGGCACTGCTTTGTGGTTGGCCAATGATTTTCTCCTCACTATTTTTCAGCACAATGCTGTCTCTTGGAAGGCCACTTGTAGAATTTGATTACATTCTTTTAGAATGGGAAACATTTCTCAGTAATAATAGAAAATGAAATAGAAAATGAAATTGCTGTTCTGAAGAGTTTATAATCTCAGGACTTAATTGTGTGATGGTAAATGCACATAAATAAATTACACACTTGTATTTAAAATCCCTTGAAATCATCAGACAAGAAATGAGTTTGTAGGTTATAAGTTTTGAGAAAATGTGGCAGACACATACACCTAAACAGTGACTTTACTGCTGGTGGCAACCATCCAATATGTTCAGGAAATTTGCAGGAACTAAAGCAGCTGTTGGCCTTGAAGCAGGAGCTTTTTCTGACTGTCATCATTTACCTTGAAAATGACTGTTTTGGAAACCTTTTCAGTGAAAACTGCACAAAAATATGTAAGCAAAAAATCAAGATGATCATGAAAGAAATATGTAGCAGTAATAACACACGCGATTTAAAACCCATAATAAATATCATTTTTACTGTCTAGGATAAAACACTCTACCCCTAGCAGTAGATGTAAACCAATTACTAAAGAAACTGAGATTAAAGATGTTTCTCAAAAATAAGAAAAAGTCTCATGTGATAAGCAGCTCTTACTTAATTAAAATTCTTCTTCTGAGTCTTCTGTAATGTAGGAAATGCAAACATTTTTTGTTGATATTGCCAGGGGACAATCAAGGACATAGTTTATTTCCCCCTTCATCCCCATTACAGAAATTGTACTGGTACCCCCGGGTAACATTTGTCTATCCTGATCTCTTCTGCCAATTGAAGGGGCTTCTGCAACCTGACTAAGAAGATTAAAAAAACCCTTATCTAATTCAAATGATGTGTTCTTATACTCAGAAAGGTCCAATTCCTGCCTGAAACATCAAAACCACCACGGAGAAATGGCCTCAAAGGGCAAACAGTTACACAAACAAGGATGCAAACTCCTTTAACAATTTTAGAAAATAATCAGAGGGAAAGCTATCAAAAGGGTGCCTTGCTGGAGATAAAGAAATAAATTCATAATAATAATAATAATAATAATGACCTCTTTTCCATATATTTCTAATTTGTGCCCCCAAAGTTAACTATATTCAAGATACTGTCTTTCTCTCAGGGCTTCAGGACAGCTCTGCCCACAGAAGGCAAAAAAACATACCTTAACCTTTACCTTTGAGAATGGCAAGATATAGGGCTAGGTGTCCAGGGGGGCTATTTCCTCTTCTTCCTAGACTGAATGCCTCCTTTACTTCCAGAGGATATGTAAGACTGCACAGGTTAGCAAATATTTCGGAATACCTGTCCCTTCCTCACTGTTTCCAGATTTTATACAAATGAGGCATGGCAGTTTCCCAATAACTAACACAACAGACCAGAGGCTTTATGTTCTATTTTCTACCTTTCAAAAAAGATGAACTGCTGCCTTCCTTTTATGACCCCCGTGAAAGGGATGATTAACTGAATCAAAACATGTTCCATCAGGTGAGTCTTGGCAGCTGTAACAACGAGGGTTATTTAGGAGCATCTGAAAGTAACCTCATGGAACAATAAAACTCAGTATTTTGTCAGGTGTGTTACTTTACTATAGACAGCATGAATGACTGACACATGAAGGGGTCAAAACACTTATTTTTATGCAGCTGCATATTTGTCTTCACCCTTTAGGTTTTTCTCTCTCAGACTGGTGACATTCCAGATCGAAATGACAATCCCTTATAGTCTCTGCTTTTCTGTCTTACATGTTTCGAAAATTACAGAAACACAATGAGTAATCCACATTTTTAAATAACCATTTTAAACAAAGTGCATATAACAGAAAAAAACATATAATGGCTTTATGCTTTACTCTGGTTATACTCTGTTGTATGCAACTATATTTATAGCAGTTTTCAAGAGTTTATAAAGCCAGAGTGCACTGTACAAAAGAAAAAAATTTGCATTCAAGGCATCAGTTTTCATCATTACTGAGTGCTGTTGAAAGCCCAAACAAATTTGTTTTACCAGTTCAGAAGCAGGGCATTCTGCTAAATATAACTTTGTGAGTTGATTTATCTACAAAAAAAAAAATAAAAATGGGGAGGAGATACTAGAATAAAATTTATTCTAGTTTTACATTCCTCCTGAAACATAGGATGCCTTTGAATGGAACACAAAGTGATTCAATTAAATAAATCAGATGAATGTCTTTTGAAATGTATCTCAAGGGGAAAGAGTATCAGTTCTTTATGGCATGCATTCATGTAAATCTGAATGTTAGGATGGTCAAGGGGCCTTTTATTATCATTAATTGTTTCATTGTTTGTACTAAATTTTCACTTTGAAAGCCTCAAATGTGAGAAGATCTAATGAAGATCTAAATTTACTAAAACTATTCAGTGTGAACTCATTAATTCAATATCTGTATTCATAGCTCTACACATTAATTCATATTCCAAAGGGATCTGTCAGAATACAGAACAATACTGTGAATATTTTGATGTATATTAATACACTGACATAAAACTATTTTATTTTGTTGGTAAGAGATGGGTCAACATGAGGCAAAGGTGAATATGACAGAAGTTTTGATGTATAGCTGCCCCCTTTCTATTGTTCTAAAACCAGTTGATTCTGCAATAACAATCAAAAATAACTAATACTAGCTGTCCAAGTAGCATTCAGGT